>NC_141895.1:3118560-3421590 GCF_030686135.1 Camelina sativa | reverse complement strand
AAAGTGTGCTTATAGGAATTGTAACAATGTAATATTTGAGAATAAACGGATAATATACATACAAGGCAAATACTAAAATACACAAAAGAGCACCAAAAAAACAACAACAAACGGTCTCATATACAAGAAACATAAGAAAGTAAACACAAACGACATTTCCCTCAGCAAACAAATCTCTCCCCACTTAAAGAAACACTTAGAACAAATGAAGCATCATAGCGACCATGACTCCAAATCCCAAAACAAGTGTTTTCGCAGCGGAGGAGGAGTCAACCGGAGAGGTGCCTGCTCCGGCAAGATCAGCCGTTGGGCCACTAGTACTGGAAGGAAATGTCCCGACGGTTTTGGTGGTTGTACTGCTGCTAGAGCTACCTGGTGAGCCTGGGACCAAGGGCAGAGATGTCCCCGCTGCAGCTGCCGGAGATAGTGCCGGGGAAAGTGCCGGAATAAGAGGCAGAGAGGAGGCAGGAAGTGGAGTAGAAGAAGAGGGAGAGAGAACAGGGACGGGGTTAAGAGGTAACATAGGTTGGATAGGTAGAACAGAAGAAGGTGAAGGCGCGTTTAGAGAAGGAACAGTGTTTGGAAGCGGTGCGGTTGGTGCTGCGGTTGCTGTTGGAACAACGTTTACCTCGAGTTTCATCCCTTGGCTACAATGTCCTGGCATTCCACAAATGAAGTACCTAGACAAATTGATCCAGAGTTTATATTATAAGTATATAACTATATTGCTATAACATATATAAAATAATCATATTTTCTTGATTTGTATGTTTGTAGAGTATATTAACCTTTTTCCAGGGGTGGTGAGAGGAACAATGGAGTTCCCATTAGCGAACGTTATAAGCGGTTTAACCGATTGACAGCTATCGAATTCGGGTTTTGTGACTTCAACAACGTCGTGGAACGCAGCAGGGTAGGAGAAAACTGGTTGAAGCAAAAACAGAGTTTTGTTTCTTTTAGTTGTTGATGATGTTGAAATAAAAGTTTAACATAAGAGATATATGATAAATTACCAAGATTGTCTCCGACAGCAAATGTTTGTGCTGCAGCCCAAGTTCTAAGACTAGTTCCTACAGTCCAGCCACTAGGACCACCAATGGTATGGTCTGTAGCTACTGTTAAACCGATGAGTGTAGTCGCGAGGACCGAGATTATGATCAGCATATCTCTGGATGCCATTCTCTTCTTCTTCTTTTTTCTTTCTTTGAGGGGAAGGTAACAAGAGAATTGAAAGACAGACTAAGAGATGATGATGTTTGGTGCTTCACATTTGGTGTCAAATGTGTATATATAGTGGTTAAAGAAAGATAAATGATTAAGAAGAATCTTTTTGTGATAAGAGTTGGTAAATAATAAACTTGTGTTTGTATCTGTTGAGAGTTAGTATTTATGTTGGATCAAGTAGAGAACTAATAATAGATCAAGGAAGCTTTTTTTTTTTTTAGATATCTAATCCACTAGAAACCAGACAATGTTCATGGTGCTACACTTGTCCCAAACCAGTTTAGTTGCACCTAAAGCAAGATAGATAAACTTACGCATTTAAGGGTCTTGTTTTATATTAGAACAGGTGTAATTTATATTAATCCAAGAGAAAATAGTCTAAGACAATTACACATCTTCCTGTACATACAATATAGAGCCAGTGTAATCTCTCTCTCTGTAAAGTTACAAGTTACAGTATAAGTAACAGAGTACTTTGTATGTGTTGTTGTTATTCAAAACTTTTTCACAACTTAGCACAAAAAAAACAACAAGAACGTTGAGATTTTTATACACCAGGGCTGTGACTATGAGCAAGTAATTTTTCATGTTCGTTGTTGATATCGTTCTGGAGTGAAAGAGGATTAGACTGATGAGAAGTATGCTTAGGATTGTTGATTTTGTACCAAACATTCTCTATACGGAAGAACGCCCACTGGAACCGCCGGTAAATCTCCAAAGCAGTGATGATGAAGACTGTGATATAGTTGTTACGGAGATGAGCTGATAACTTGTACGTCCATGTCCACCTTAGTACCAGATTGCTTCCGATTACCCAAATATATACCTGAAAAATCCAAGATGATTCAGACGCATTTAGTTAGTTATAGATATAACAATGCAGTGTGATTGGAAGATTTAATGATGAACAAGAAACTATATAGTACCCAACGGCGTCCATATAGTAGATGTGAGAAAAGATTTGGTCTGCTGAATTTGAATATCCGTGTGAAGACACTACAAGCAAGAAAGAGATAAGAAATCTAAAAAACTGACAAGTCAATCCTAGGTTGGAGAAACCTGTTTCAAATTTTACTGTACCTTAGATCCCAATCACGTAATATATCCCAAAAAAAGGAGAAGAAAGTGTTAGCTAGACCAGAGAGGATCCATGCCGGCTGAATGGAGTAAGTCCATGTATCCTGATCAATAAAATACTTGAGGGCTGAGAGAAAGATGACAGGCACCGCCGTTAGATATTTCCCAGCTGAAATAAGAAACAAAAGGGGAGAGATATTAGACGTCTAGCAAAAGCCAAACACAAAAGAACCAGTCTCGTATTTGAGATTATTACCATTGTAGATGTTTGCAATGTCCTTGCTATCTCTGTACTGACGAATGCATTGGAACAGCCGGAAAAGATAAGGCAGAACGAGAACCAAGGGAATTGCAGTGGAATGACTCCCACAAACCGAATCGGCTTCAAACCATGCAATAGTAGCAACCTACAATGATACCATCAGATTCACTGAATATGGAATGGATAATACATTCATAAGGAAGAGGGAAACTCACTGACCTGTCGATGGACCATGCGACATACTGATCGTTCTAGGTCCGATAAAACCTGCACAAGAAATTTGTTGTTATTCCAACAATTTCCATTCAATATATAGAGGAAAGATAAAACAGTTGTGTTACCTTTGACAGAGAAGTCAAGATATCAGCTAGAAAGAAGTCCGAAAAAGTCACTGCCTGTTTATGATTACACCAAAATGTAAGTTAGATGATGTAAGCGAGTGTCTTCAACAGAAACAACAGTATTATTACTTTACCTGAACCGGGAAGAGTATTCGCCAAAAAGTCCAAAGCAAATAGTACCGAGACGACATGTAGAAGATATCGAACGGGATTATCAAAATGATCACAGCTGAGAAATACAAAACTACCTGAAAACACATCCAAAAAAGGTTGCTCCATGAACAAATGAATCAATATCTCTTTTACACAAGTTTAAGATAAGAGAAGATGCATCTATTACACTGGTTGAGATGCAGCCAACTTTACGTCTCCGTGCGAGTATAGATACAGATATGCAGTCATGCTAGTCAATATAGCTATTGTCATCCACCTGGCACACTGTAACATCGGTTACATAATGTATGTAATCAGATGATAAGAAAATATACAAATGATATAACTAAGAAAGAATTGTATACCTTCCATATCTCTCTGTGACTAAGATGATCTGGTCCTAGATAAAAGATTGCTGCATAATCGACTCCAGAACGAGAAAAGACCCACAAATTAACACCCCAGAGCCAGACCATCAGTGTCTGTACACAATAGCATACATCAGGAAGTGCACGTAAAAGAAAGTGACTTAGTAATTAGAGAGGAAAATTAACTTACAATGAGAAGGAGAGGGTTATAATACAGAAATGTCTCATAGAAGAAGAGTTCTCGTGATTCTATTCCCATTTTCATTACAGATTCCCGACCAATCTGCAAGTTTTTAGCATTATTTGCCAAAACTGAAAACTCAAACGATGGCTTCAAATCAAAAGCTAAGGTCATTTTTTTGCAAGAACAAGAATTCAAAATCCAACCTTTCCACAAACATAAAGACCACCAATATACAGAGCAACCTGGAGAATCAAGATTGTGAATCTTAGAATCAGCGAGAATCTATGTAACCAAGCAAGGAAGCAAACGTGCTACAAAAATCAAACTCTATAGAAAAAGTCTAAGAACACTGAGCAAAAAAAAATGAACAATACTTTGAGACTTTGAAGGAAGACAGGAGTTCGGAGTTTTGCAAATGCACTTAGAAACAAACTTGCATTCTTCAAGTCATTATCTCCTGTCGAAGAATACAGCAAACCATCCAGAAAAAAAAAAGGTAATCAAAATCACTTGATTCTTTTCTGGTAGCCAAAGGATAACAAACCAAAAAGAGAGAAATAGCTCTAACCAAGATTAGTGACGATGTGTCTACTAGCAGATTTGCGCAAGTGAGGATTATTCACAGGCACAGACAAGACACCCCCAAACATAGATGCCAAAGACAAATAAAACCTTCCTCTGTCTCGTTTTGTTTCTGAAACCAATGACATAGCTTAAAAAAACCTGAACTCTTACAAAAATTCAACTAAACTACTGTATGAAAGTGAAAGCCTTTTCCAACGAAGAAGACAAATGGTACCTTATTTTCACACTGCTCTCAAAATCAGAATTGAGAAATTCAAAATCCTTTGCTACCTACTCTGAGACTGAAGGAGGAGGCGTCGCACACACTGCTCAACATGAACAATCGCATCGAGATAATTGTTAATCCTAAATCGGTTTTTGCTGAAGAAAACAAAAATTAAAAAAAATCTAGCAAACCCATCAAAGATTTAATCTGAATCACAAAAAAAAAAAAAAAGTTGATGACTTTATTAAAATTGAAGCGGCCGAAAGAGAGACTTAAATTAAAAACCTCTCTTTTGTATTTTAGCGGAAAAAAACTAATGAATAAAAAAAAAAAAAAAAAGGAGCTCTTTTTAATTTCCCTCGAAACGTCAAAAATGTAAATTGCATTGAGTTATTCCTCTATGAACAATTCAAGAGACAGGACAGCAGATCAAAATTACGTTGTCAGAATTAAGGAAGAAGACTTCGAAGGGCAAACCCAGAAAAAGGAACAATCAAATAAAGTCCACCTTTTTTCTTATTTTGATACCTCTCGAGAGACCTATTTTAAGATGCAAAAGGGTCCCCCGAGAAAAGGAAACGAAACGTTGTGGCGATTAATAGCAAAAAAGTTTGTTTTAAATTTAAAGCATACAAATTTGTTCAAAAAAAAAAAAAAAAAAAAATTTAAGCATACAATAAGAAAAAAAGAAAAAGAACAAAACAAAGTTTTGGCTATTTGGTCAACGGCTTATGCAAGTTATTGACTTAAGCAAGTCATTTACGTTATCTCAAGGCAATATTTCCTAATTATAGTATTAGATTTTGTTTATAAAATATATTATCTTCAAATTAATTGATACAGTCTGTAGCTCTATATATGAAATAATGAACGTTTTCTGAAATTTTCCATTTTAAATTATTTAAATCTCATTTGAAAACTTCTACGTGAAAAAAATACTACTATATATGTTAATGAAAACACCATGACGTTTAAAAAAAAAAAAAAGTCAATGCCAGCACTGTTTTCTTTTGGTCGACAAATTAAATTATGTTGCATTATGGAGTACTTTTTTGTTATTGTACAAATGGCTTGATTGAAATGATCAACCACATTGGTGAGAAAATAATTGCAATTAAATATAACTCAGGATGGTTATTTGATTGCTTCTAGTCAATGGTCCTCCATGCGACCGAGTGGTTAAAATGTCAATGGTGTTTTACTCTCTCTATAGGAAAAAAATATATCACTTGTAAATTGGATATTTAGAGTGATAGATTTTGTATTTTTTTGTTGTCTTCGATCCCTACAGGTTCCTCAAAGACACATAACATGTACATGGTCAATGTCTCCGCCGATAATATAGCTAGTAGGCCTGCCAATACGGGTCGGATAGAAAATTTTGGGTCGAGTAATTCGGATAGTCGGGTCGTTTGAAATATGAAAAGTACTATCGAAAGTACCCGAATTAAATAATGGGTCGGGTCGGTTCGGGTATCGGACTTTTCGGTTATTATTTTTGGTTACCTAAACTAAACGAAGTTTTTAATTTTTTGGTTAGTTTGGTTATTTAAGTTAAATCAGGTCAAAAATCTTGGTTATTTTAGGGTAATTTCGGTAATTTTCAGGTAGTTTGGGTAATTTGGTTAATTCGGGTAAGGTAATTTTGAGTAATGCGGGCAATTCGGTTAATTCGGTTAAATGACCGGTTATGGTGAACCGAACCGACGGAACCGATAACCGACTACATATTATAACTCCATCTGATCGGTTTTCTTCTCTTAACCGAAATCAAACCAAATATTTCGGTTCTGCTCAGTTCGAAATTCTTGGTTCGGGTAATATTCCCGGAGCTAATAGCTAGGTTGAAGAAAGAGTCCTCAGTTGCTCCACTTATTTACTGTTTCCAGGCACCGAAAAAACCTCTTGCAATTGCATAAACGAAATCCTAGTAAAAAAATCCAAAGAAGCTATTTTACTTTTACCAACGGGAAACGAGTTTATTTTCACAATTTACTGAGATCAATCAAACCAAAATTACAAAAAGCATAATTAAAACTCTTTCCCCGTGAGTTCATTAGCAACGTTTTTCTAAAATTCGATTTTTGGCTATGATTCATCATTTATTTTAAATGTACTCGGAACTTTTGTTTTATTATGTTTTCAATCCTGTATGGCTTTGTTTTTAGATTTCGAAGATCAGAGATGTGTGTTATGTTTCAGATCAGAGAGAATCATAAATTGAGGATAAAAAAGGACAATTTATCTCAAAACTCCCTATAAATTTTTTACAAATCTATTATCTCCCTCTTTATTCTGCATATCCCTTTCTCATTTAATGAAATATGTTGAGATTAAAATACCCTTCTTTCTTTTCTCAATTTTTTTATTTTTTATTTTAATTTTATTTTTAAAACAAAAATAAAACCAAAAAAAAATCATTACCGATCTCTTCTCTTCCTCAGTCGCCGTCGTTCTTCACCGGAGCTCTCCACCGCTGGCGATTTTTCATCGGAACTCTCCATTGCCACCGTTTCTTCACCTTTTTCGAGTTGTATCAAGCTTTCCTTCAAAATACAAGTGTGTTCTTCAACATGAGAATACATTTTTTGATGAATAGGGTTAGGTTTTGGATTTTGGAAATTTAGATTGGATTTTACTTCAGATGCTTAGCAAATTAGGTGTTTTACCATGGGTTATGGGTCGATTGAGATATTTAGTTGATAAGAAATGAATTTTACTGTTGAATTGTAGTGAATTGTAGAGATTAGAACGCCAAACTATCCAATTTTCAGTTATCCCGACTGGGTAAAATTGGTAAAACTGGTAATATTAGTAAATGTAGTATAACTAGTAATACTCGTAATACTGATTAATGTAGTACAACCAGTAAAACTAGTAGTAATACTAATTGAGTTTTTTTAGAATTTTTTTGGCAGGATAAAATGGGAGAGAACGTCAGCATATATTTTAAGCTTGAATGTCGTATATATAGTATAATGTTCAAGACACATGTGAAGAATATAAAAGAAGCTTGGGTTTGTTGAAAGTCACATTAAATTGCAGTTGAGCAACATTCAAAGGATGATGAAATTGCACCTAACACCATTGTTTGATTCATGTTTGATCTTTTGGTTTGTACTACTACTTTCTTGGTTATGTCTCAACTATTGTAAAACTTATTTTAAAATTTAGTAATGTTTGATTTTCCTTTCTCTTGATGTGTATATTTGCTCTGTCATAACAGAGTAAAACATCTATAACAAAGATAAAACTGATAAAAGTGGTAAAACTGGTAAAACTGAATTGAAAATAAACAAAATGATTTTATAGATAACATAATAATGTGTGTACTAGTAACGTCAAAAGTAATGTTTAAATGTTTACTAAGAATGAAATTTTTTAAAAATATATGAATTTTGGGTTGTTATGTAAGAATCTAAACAAGTGTTTCCTTATACTTTTAAGGTCACTTTGTAAATAATAATCAATTTAGAATGACAAAGTTATACAATTGTAGG
Source organism: Camelina sativa (assembly GCF_030686135.1). Classification (NCBI taxonomy): domain Eukaryota; kingdom Viridiplantae; phylum Streptophyta; class Magnoliopsida; order Brassicales; family Brassicaceae; genus Camelina; species Camelina sativa. The sequence continues at coordinate 3,413,691 of NC_141895.1, read as the reverse complement.
TTTTAAACATATGAATGCATAAAAAACTCATAATTATATGTTAATAGACTTTAATCAACTGTAAAACTAAAAAAAATATAATTTTAAGAGTGGACAAAACTAATTAAATGAAAAAAACCCAAAAGTAGAACTATTTGCAATTTTGGTACAACTATTATACTTGGTATAACTATGTGTGAACACTAAGTGTGAACACACATATTGCATACGTGGCAATACAATTCAGATTTTTTTTTCCAGCTGCACGTGTGGTTTTATTTTGTTGTCTCTGCAACAAACGGTTAATTACAAATAAAATACGACAAGTTTTATCTAGTTTTATCAGCATTACAAAAACATACTAGTTATACCTATATATACTATTATTACTTAAAACCCAAAAATTCAATTATAAATAAGATGCAGAACAAACAAATCATAAATCTCTTCTTAACCAAACCGAATTAGTTTTATCTAGTTCTACTTGTTCAATCAAATCCAACTACTTATTCATGGAGTCGATGGAGTCGCTCACGGTTGGCTTGTACTTCTTCCCGAGTTGGTTTATCGCCGTCGTCATTCCGGATTTTCTTATTATTGTTGAGTCGTTCATCTCCGCTGTTTCTTCTTCCTAAATTGGTTACAAAGATCGCTCGCCGTTGATTTGCTCATCATCGTTGAGTTGTTCATCACCGTTGTTTCTTCTTCCTGAATTGGTTACAGAGGTCGCTCGCAGTTGAGTTGTTCATCGTCGCCGTTGTTTCTACATATTGTTGTTGAGTTGTTCGTCGTTGTTGAGTCGTTCACTGTGAATGCTGCTGAAACTATTTCATCTCTACACTACTGAATGATCCAAATTCTCTAATTTACCGGATAGTTTTACATACTAGTATTACATAGAAAATCTTACTAGTTTTATCTAGTTCTACTAATATTTCAAAATTACACTAGTTTTACCTAGTTATATCCATAAATTCAAATACAAACAGAAACCCAAAAATCACAATTTTCGTTCATCGTTGGTGAGTCATTCTTTGTAAATGCTGTTGAAACCATTTCATCTTACTAGTTTTATCTAGTAGTACTTGTATTTTAAAATCACACTAGTTTTACTTAGTTATACTAGTTATACTCTGAAATTCAAATACAAACATGAACCTAGAATTCACAAATTATAATCTCAAAGTTTGTATTTTAGACCCATCTTGATTATCAATTGAACACCATAATAGAATATCTAGTTTCTCAAGTTTTACAAAATCGTTTTTGAGATTGCAGTTTTAATTTCAAAACTTTCTCAGCTTTTAGGGATTTGATCTAGTTTTGAAAGAGAAAGAATGGAGCCGTCGTTTCTTCTTTCTAGGTTGGTTCCAGAGATCGTGCCCCTCGATGTTGTTGTTCATCGCCGATACGAAGAAAATGAAAAGAGTTAGAAAAATGAAGAAAACGATGAAATTAAAAAAAAATTTAGTTTATTTTTATATTTTTGTTTTAGATATATTTTTTATATATTTTGTATTAAATCTAATAGATCTTGGGTGGGTGGAATAAACTCAGGTTTTGAATGTAATTGTTTTGTTTTTTCTAAAATAACATAGTAAAAAAATAATTAAAAAAGAAAATTTTTATATAGAAAGGATTTTTGAGATTGTTATGAAATTTTTTTAGGGACTTTTGAGATTTTGTCCCTAAAAAAAAGTACGTATGTATATGAGAGAGCAGAGAGGTATGGAGAGCTTGACGTAGCCTCAATTCTTTTTAGATTGTTGGATCAAAGGTTCGATTTTTTTCTGATCTGAGAAAAAAAAAAAAGAGAGAGAGAGAAGTCAAAAAAATTTCAGAATCGAGAGACTGAAGAGAGAGAAAGAGAAAGTTTAGTTGGTTTGGGTGGAGTGATCCGATTAATAACTGGTTGGGTTGGTAAATAAACAAAACTTTGTGGGGTTTGTTTTTAGATTTCGAAGATCAGAGATGTGTGTACTCGCTTCGAGATCTAAAAACAAAACTTTGTTCTCTCTGATCTGATTCTCTTTTTAAGTCAATTCAAAAATTTGATTTGGTTGTAGGAAATCGAAGTAAGTTCAGACGGCGAGTAGAATCAAAGACGAAAACGAAGGAAGTCCATTGGTTTCTGGAAAATTCGTAGGACATGGCGAATAGTAAGTACGAGTACGTGAAGTCCTTCGAAGTGGAAGACGAAGTTATGTTTCCCAATCTGATAGTCATCCGCATTGATGGCCGTGATTTTTCCAGGTACCAGCAAAATCTCTCTAATTCAACAGTGATGTTTGTGTTTCCTTCTGTTTCTTACTCCCTTTCACTTCTTCTTAATTACTGTTAGATTCTCCCAAGTTCACAAGTTTGAGAAGCCTAATGATGAAACGGCTTTAAATTTGATGAATTCATGTGCATCTGCCGTTTTGGAAGAGTATCCCGATATAGTCTTTGCGTATGGATATAGCGACGAGTACAGGTAGGTACCGAAGTCACTTGGATTTTGTTTTCTTTGTCTTAGTTTTTGACAGGGGTTTTCTTGTTTTCACATAATCATTGTAGCTTTGTTTTCAAGAAAACTTCAAGATTCTACCAGAGGCGAGCTAGGTACTGATCTGATTTATGTATTTGTTATATGGTATTGTACGGTTTGGGAGATAAGTAGAATTGTGTTTAGTTGTGTTAAAGTATTTTATTTTGTTTCATATGCAGTAAGATTCTGTCTTTGGTAGCCTCATATTTTGCTGCGGTTTATGTGATGAAATGGAAAGAGTTCTTTCCTCTTACAAAGTTAGAATATACTCCTTCATTCGCTTCAAAAGTTGTAACTTGTGCATCAGTAGAGGTTCTTCAAGTTTACCTTGCGTGGAGACAACATGACTGTAAGACCTTTAACATTATGTTCTATGAGATTAAAAAAAAAAAAACAAATTCTTGATCTACGTTCTGGACATTAGTTTGCATCTAGATCTTCTTACAGCTTCCATTGTTTTGGTTGCAGGCCACTTCAGTAATCAGTATGACACATGTTTTTGGATGTTAGTGAAAAGTGGAAAGACCTTAAGTGAAACACATGAGATTTTGAAGGTGTGTGTTATCTCTGCTTTTTTTTCGTGAGGAGCTATGGCCTATGCTGTTTTTTTTTTTTTTTTTTTTTTGCCACGGAAGATTAGAATTTTTGATATAGATTATGGTTCTTTACCTTTACCTGGTTTCATACCTTGTAATCATATTTTATTGTACAATCACACTACTTCATATTGATGCAGGATACCCAGAAACAACAGAGAAATGAGCTTCTCTTCCAGCAATTTGGTATTAATTATAAAATGCTTCCTGTATTGTTCCGTCAAGGATCATGCCTTTTTAAGACAAAGGTGATTTTTCTATTACATTATGCTTGCTTTGAGATGTGTTCCATATGTATGTAGAAATTTAGAGATTTCAATTGGTAAGCTGAATCTTTATGAAGATCAGCAAGTTCATTTTATTGAGTTATTTAATCGGGGTGTCCATTGTTTGTTTTTGCATCATAAATATTAGTTTCTTGAAATCTTGTAAACATATATAGTCTTGTGTGGCTGCATCTTGCATGTTCAGTACAATATCAATTTAAATAGTTAAATATGAAAGTCAGATGTTCTCTTGTTTCATATTGGTCAGGTTTAATGTATATTTCGTTATGTGTGATATTTTTGTTGAATTTCTTCAGGTGGAAGAAACTGTAAAGCATGATGAGAATGGAAATCCTGTAAAACGATTGAGGAGAAGGGAAACTTTAGTGCATGCAGAAAGTATTGCTGGAAGAAGCTTTTGGAATGAGCACTCCTCTCTTCATAAGGATCTTGGACATTTTGTACAAGACATTGGCAAAATTGAACCGAATTATGTTAAGTCGTTTCAGTTTGAGAATAGATTATTACCTTTAACTTGGGTTGTGGTTAGGATTGATGGCTGCCATTTTCACAGGTAATATGCTTTTTAGTGTCTGTCTATCTTTATTGTTAGACAACGTGTCTTGCATAGAAGCCTTGGCCTTGTTAAAAATTTATGCTCCCTAGGATTTATTTAAGCTATAATGCTATATTACGAGTTTATACACATTTGACTGCTATGGTCGGCCTGTTTCGTACATTGAGATTGCTTTTGTGTAGTGCTGTAAATTAGGATTAATTTAGGCAATGCTAGTATCACTTACAGAGAAGTAGAATTGTGGAACTTATACAGTCGTTGACCTCTTTGGCAAACAAAACACCTGCCTATTGGTTGAATAATTTACTATCGTTCTGTTGTAAGTGAATCTCATGGAGCTTGCTTGATTTTTGATAGATTCTCTGAAGTTCATGAATTTGAGAAGCCAAATGATGAGCAAGCTCTGAAACTTATGAATTCATGTGCAGTGGCTGTTCTTGAGGAGTTTCAGGATATTGCCTTTGCATATGGTGTTAGTGATGAGTACAGGTATATAACTCTCAGCACCTTTAAATCAACTTTACATTTCTTGATATTAATCTCGAGTTCATCTGTGGTTTGCAGTTTTGTTCTGAGGAAGGAATCTGAGCTTTACAAAAGACAGCCCAGGTGAAACTAGTTTTCTATGCCCTTAAGTTTCTATGTGGAGACTAAATTTATCTGTCTTTCCTATATTTTTTCGTGTTCTAATTTCAAATATCTTATTGCAGTAAGATAATATCTGCAATTGTATCTTTCTTTACGTCTACATACGTGATAAGATGGGAAGATTTCTTCCCTCACAAAGAATTGAAGTACTCTCCATCATTTGATGGACGAGCTGTATGCTATCCAACATCAGAGATTCTCCTGGATTATCTAGCTTGGAGACAAGTCGACTGTGAGTATTGTGTTATCAATGATTCACTCGTCTTCTCTTGAAAGATAAAACCTTGATATCATCAAATATAGTATCGTTAGTTTGAGTTGGATGCTCCTGTTCAGCAATTTAGTTTTGTCTTGCAGGCCACATCAATAATCAGTACAATACATGTTTCTGGATGCTTGTTAAGTCTGGAAAAAGCAAAACTGAAGCCCAAGATTACTTAAAGGTGCTTTGTTGTATGTCGTTGTCTAGTAGCCAATGCTCGCTCTTAAATTCATTGACTAAATGGTTTATCACTTACATTTGGGATTTGGCTCTGTTTCAGGGTACCCAAACACGTGAAAAAAACGAGTTACTTAGCCAGCAATTTGGACTTGAGTACAATTTATTACCTTTAATCTTCCGCATGGGTTCTTCCGTTTTCCGCCTAAAGGTACTCTTTTTGTTATCGTACTCCTTAATGATTCTAGTGTTTTCTAGCATAATCTTATTAGAGTGAAGAAAAGAAGGGTCCTCTAAGAGCATTCAAACAAACTGTCTAAACTAGTTTTACATTTAAAATGATGCAGGAACGTGTTACAGAGGAGAATGGAGAGGTTTCAGGCAAGCAAGTGGAAGAAGAAGTGGTCGTACACCATTCTAGCATTATCGACCAATGTTTCTGGCAACAACGTCCTCACATTCTTAACTCCTAAAACAGGTATTCCTTCGTAGTTTGGTACCAAAAAAAAGTTCTAAAGAGATAACCTAATGAGATTCAGGTCTTATTGTCATAAACCAAAGCTGAATTACAACAAAAAAAAAAAGAGAAAAAGTATTGAACCGAATGGTCTACTTATAAAAAAAAAAATACTCTTACTATATGTTTCCATTATTCAACAATTGTATCTATACATTATCCTAATTTCTTTTAATTTGGCAGTTAAAAATTACAAGAAAGATTGTGTTATTAAATTTCCTTTGACTGGTAGGAGAAGAAATGTTAGTGCTTTTTTTGGTAAAATAAAATAGGTTGACTAAAGTGATATAAGGGGTAAATAAAATCTCTTCCAAAAAAATTGACTGATATGTTTCTTTAATTAAAAGGTAAGTTAATGAATTTGAATACCAAATATACATACTGCTCTATATACTCAAAATATTGATTTGACCACAAAATTTGTATTATAGTAAAATCTCATCCCAAATACAACAATACAGTATTTTACTTTAATTTCAAGAGGAATCCCCCTATTTTCAATTAATTTGTATTGATTAATTACATCCATAATTAGTAATAGAGTCAAAGAGATTTTTATTATTAAATAAACTTTTGAATAAATTCAACAACAAAAAAAAAAAAACCTTTCGATTAATAAGAGTTTTTTTACTTCAACCATAGGGGGGTAAGGAAATAAAATAACCATTTCACCGTTTGTTCAAAAAAAAACAACAAAACTGTAAGCGTTACCTCCGTCGACGATCAGACGATTCTGCTATTGGCTTAATAGCTCGTAGCGTTTCCTCTCTCTCTCTCTCTCTCTCTCTCTCTCTCTCTCTCTCTCTCCGTCCTTCAAAACCTTCGAATGACCGATTCAGCCACTCCTTTCGTTGATCCCTGTCGTGAAATGGAGCTGAAGGACATGCAGTCGGAGCCGGAGGTTCAATCTGGAGAGGAACTCATTCACATGGACAGCAGCATAGTGATTGTTGAGAAGGAGGAGTGTATCGGGGAGGAAGAAGATAGCGACGACGGTTCAGTGATTACCGGAGACGACTCGATCGGTGATAATAGTGGTGAAGATGATATCTTCGTTGATGGTGTAGCGAATGCGGTGGAGGAGACGACGGAGAAGTTGGAGCTGCCTGAGGAATTTGCGAAAAGCGTTATGGTTCTAACGTGCGAGTCCACAGTTGAAGGTGGATCTTGTGATGTGTACTTGGTTGGTACTGCTCATGTATCACAGGTATACTATTCCATAATCAGAAATTGCTGTTCATGAATTGAAACTTGGATTGGTGACTGATTATGTAACGTTGGGCTAAAAGATGAATGGTTTTGATTTATTGAATGAAAAAATGAGGAAAATAGGGTTTACGTACTTGAGATTTGTTTCGTTGTTTTCTGCTCTGTTGCAGTCTCCTTGTTTGCAACTCTTTCCCTCGTTGTTTTCATATTTGCAATTTTTTTTGTTTGGTAGGAATCATGTCGAGAAGTTGAAGCTGTAATCAGCTCCTTGAAACCACAGGTTCTTCTCCTAAACAGTTCATTGAAAACGTACTGTAGTGTTATTATATATCTTCAATGTTTGTATCTAGCTCTTAGTATTTGGCTGATGATTTCAGGTCGTCTTCGTGGAGTTATGTACAAGTCGATTGTCTATTCTCAACCCTCAGGCTTTGAAGGAGGTTCTTTATTTTGTCCAATTCAGTTTACTTAGCATTTTATGGTTATCTAACTATATGATATCGGAATTTCTTATGTATGCGGCTGTGGATTGGAAATTCTTGTCTAGAGATCTTATTGTATGCGATGTTATAATATCACACATCTACGTATCTAGCTCTTCTATCCATTTTTTCTATAACTCTGCATGGTGTAATTTTTTGTGTTTTTTTCCAGGCGCCGTCTCTGATGGAAATGATAGGCATGTGGAAGAGGAACCATAACCTATTTGGAATAGTTTACGGATGGTTTCTGGCAAAGGCATTGCTTCCTTCGTTTAGATTTTCTTTGACTAATTGTTGCTTAAATGGAATTTTCATACCAATAATTTACCCATATGGCTTTTGATGTATAGATGGCCAATAAGCTTGAGGTTCTTCCTGGTGCTGAGTTTCGTGTGGCATTTGAAGAGGCAAATAAATATGGTGGCAAGGTGATTTTTGGGGATCGTCCAGTACAGGTGATCACTTTGGTGTTCATTCATAGTTTTAAATCTTTCTTAATAGAAATGTTATGACTTGCATCTTTGACATATATGTTTGATTCTATTTCTGTTTTTTTTTCTTTTTTTTTTTAAATTGTGTACTTCGAGTGAGTAATCAATTTCTTTTGTATTTGTCGAAGCAGATCACGTTAACGAGAACATGGGGTAAGATGCCTTTATGGCACAAAATCAAACTACTGTATGGCATAGTGTTTCAAGCTGTCTTTCTGCCGGATTCTGAAGAACTTGAGAAGATGGTAAAAAAAAAAAGTTATTTGCTTCCTTTTCTCCATGTAAGTGATTCAATAAGTAGTGACGATAAAAATTGGATGGCTTTAGCTGAAAGACATGAACGATGTGGATATGCTGACATTGGTGATTCAAGAAATGAGCAAGGAATTCCCATCACTCATGGAGACACTTGTGCATGAGCGAGATAAGTTAGTGTTCTATTCCTCTTTGTTTGATTTCGCTTTATTAGTAACAGTTGTGTTGAATTAGCTGTTAAGGTGCTCATTCATCATCAAAATATTGGAAAATGTCAACAGTTCATCTGACTGGGGTATCCTGATTTTTTTTCCCTAACCTGTCTGCAAAAATTGCATTGTATCTCAGGTACATGGCATCTTTATTGTTTAGAGTTGCAAGTGAGCATAGTTCGGTCGTGGCAGTTGTCGGTAGAGGGCATCTTCAAGGTATCAAGAAGAACTGGAAACAACCTATAAAGGTTAGTAACAATTTTTACAGTATACACAATTTGATTTGAGAACAAATGCCATAAACAGAGTTTATTTATTTTACAGATGAAGGAGTTGTTGGAGTTACCGAAAAATGATTCAACTTATACTTTGAAGAATATTCTAAGATACGTGGTGGTTGTACTCGCCTGGGTGGCCATAATTGCCGGCATGCATCATCATAATAAGTAAATAATCTCAAAGGTAAGAGTTAGTTTCTCATGAGGAGAATAAAAACGTAGGCCAAATAACAGATGATGACATAAATTTCAATAACTGTTATAAACTTAAGCTGTCATGATTTTACTGATTTTATATGGTTTTAGGATGAATAATTTCACCAGAAGTTATATATACAAATCAATTATTCCCCTTCTCATGTCTCTCAACTCAACTATACTAATTTTTATTTATTTTTTCTTGAAATCATAATTTTCGTATCTCTCATAATATAAAATATGAAGTTTTTTAATTTACAGATATATCTATTATTCTTTTGTAAGTTTCCATTATTTTGCCTATTTATTAATTCTACTGAACTACCCAATCGAATCTCATGCCAAATTCAGTTACTATCACGAACAGAAACATAGTGTTATAACAGACGCAAACACACATATACATACACACAAGACCCAAGTCACCCAACTAAACATTTCAAAAACTATCATGAATATCTTATGCATTCCAACAACTTGCATTCTCCACTAGATATATGTGTTTGTGTATAGGTATTATTATTACTATTTTTTTCTGTGTGTATATAATATACATGTGGCATTGTCGAATCATCATAGTTCTTTCTTCCCATAAACATTCCAAAAAAACACAATTTTTGAATCTGAAAACATGATAGTGACAATTGTTTCTTACAGCCAAGAATTCACCATGGAAATTAGCGAGCAAGAATCTGTGTTGGAGATCAAGAAACGCTTAGGACAGTTTCTTCAGATTCCAACATCTTCTTTAACTCTCTCTATCTCTTGTTGGGAACTCCTCGACGGTCTCGACATGGAAGATTATCCGATCATCTCTAATGGCACCAGAATCGACCTCACCGTAACTCCCTTTTTCACGGCACCGTCTTTTATAGTCCCCGCCGCTAAAAAAATCCACGTCACAGTCAAGTTCCCGTCAAAACAGTTCACCGTCGAAGTAGACAGAACCGAAACGGTAACCGCAACATGTTTACGTCCCATCTTATGTTTTTGAGTTTTCTTGATTAACAAGATATAAATGTTTCGCAGGTGAGTAGCTTGAAGGACAAGATTCACATTGTGGAGAACACACCGATAAAGCGAATGCAGTTATACTATTCTGGGGTTGAGCTAGCCGACGATTATCGAAACCTAGACGAATACGGAATCAGTGAATTCTCAGAGATAGTGGTGTTCCTCAAGTCAATCAACCGTGCGAAAGACGTCCCTCCGGTGAGGAAACTGTGTTTCTTGGTGCAGACGTCATCAAGTTTATTCAACGGTGCGAGGATCCCTGTCGAGATTAACGAAACTTGTACTATCTCGGAGATGAGAGAAGGGTTACAAGCTAACAAGACGTTGCCAAGAGACGAGTATATATTCGTACACAAGCAACGGATTATGCGAGAGAATTGTAGCCTTCGTTGGCATGGTGTTGAAAATGGTGACACTCTTTTCGTGTTTAAAGGGTCTATTAGTCCTGGAGGGTACTGAGATTTACAAAATTTAAGATATGTATTCGAATAAATCCCTCTCAAAGAACTCATACTATGTAATGTAATGTAGACGTATTCATGGGAAGGTTTGATTGGATTATGCTTTTTTAAACATTCATGGAATATAATTAAGTTTTAATGGAAGAGTTTAAGGTTAAGTAAACAAGTTGATGTTAGTGATTTGTACTAGTATGATTGATGTGTCAAAACTCGGATTCAAACTTATGTGATGTATGTTGACAAACAAAGAAGTATTGAATAACAACAAATTACTTTTTGAAAAGCACTAAATAATATAATTTTTTTAATAACACAATGATATGATTAGATTTCAAAATTAAGGTCAATAGATAATCAAGTAAATATTTATTTAAATCCAAATGTTAGTTAACTGGTAATACAGTACAATAGGTGAATCCTACAAGTTTAAGATGTTATGGTCGGTTTATTGGATCTCTAAGAAAGTTGTTGAATATTCCATGACTCTATTTGAAAAATGACTGATGTAATATTTGGTTAAGTATAATCATTTTTTTATAATGTATATAGCATTTTCAGTAACTTATGTACATAATTTTTGGTCAATTAGTTATCAATAAATGTGTTTATATAAAAAGATTGAGAATTAAAAGATAGTGCGACTACTACCGGATATATGGACCCTATAATTTTAAGATGTTAATCTACTTGTTGAAATCATTAGGAAATGTGTAATGTTTTGTTGAATATAAACATTATTTTATGTAAATAAGATAATTATCTACTAGTTAACAAAAATGTGTTTGTTCCTAAGAAAAACAAATTGAGAATTAATTATAGTGCGACTATCACAAATTCACAATAGGTGGACCCTATAACTTATGTTACAATTTTATTTGTTAAATCATCGGGTATCTAAGCATGTTATTTAGAAATTTACTAATGAGTATAAACTTTTTTTTAGGTAGATAATACTTTTCTGCTAGCTAGTGATATAGACAATAATATAATTTAGTTAACAAAAAAATGTTTGACCAGCCAGCTTTTCCGGTTAACTGAATTCCCTAGCCGCCGGAAATGCCCAAGTATGTTTGAGGTTCCGCCTCTGTCTCATGGAGAATGCTTTTGCTCTTTCTTCATAGAGAAGAAGAAGATAAGAAAGAAAAGAGACTAGACACAACAAAATCAAAACCATTTATTATTTTATTAAGCTGGTAACCTAAGACAAGGTCCGGTTGGTTGCTTGTATACGAAGAACATACATAACAAAGATAGTCACAAAACAAAATAAAATAAAAATGGAATAGTTAAAACAAATCTAAAATCAGATCAAGAAACTCTATGTTTCCTCTTTGTTATCTCCTTCTTCACTCTCTCTTCTTTCCTCTTTAACACCATCATCATTTGCTTTTTCTCCATTCTCCTCCTTCTCTTCTTCATCTTTAACTTTCTCATCTCTACCTTCTTCTTCTTCTTCACTTTTGATCTCCTTGTCATCCTCCTCCTCGCCGTTTATTTTCTCTTCTTCGCTTCTTTTACTCTCTGCGTCCGAAGAAACCTCCTCCGTAGGATCATCATCTTCTCCTCCTCCTTTAGATCTCTTCTCTTCCTCAGAAACCAAATCAGGATGCTTAAAGAACAAATACATATGAGACCATTCTCTCACTTCTAAATCTCTTAACCTCGTTTCATCTTGATCCTCCATCACCATCCTTCTCTTATCTTCATCTCCGATCACAAGAATCAAACGCGTCACCGGTAATTTCACCTCCGCGGCTATCTTCTCCTTCAACTCTTTGACCGTAGCATCCTCACTCACGTCCGTATCTATGAACGTTCCCGTTATTATCTCCACACTCACCTTCATTGTTTGATCTCTCCACCAAATCTTATGATTTTTATTGTAAAGACAAAAATATTCATATCTTCTTTTCTAACTGTTTCTTTGTTTTTTTTTTTTTTTTTTTGGCAATAGTTTTTTTTTGGTATTAAGATCTTGCTATGTTTGAAAACATGAACTAACAAACACAAAGCATGCAGTTTTCGTTTTCAATTCAATATCGGATATTGTTTTTGATTTATGGAAAATATATTAGTATCTTGTTTTATTTCAATTTTGTTGCGGATATCTGGCAACTAAATTTTTTTAGTTAAAAAATATATTTTTGACTAAGTAGGATTCTTCCTCAAGTTTAGGGAACTAATTAACAAAAAAAAAGAACAAAATTTAGGGAACTATATGATGACCAAATTCATAGATTTATATTTAGGATTGTTCTACTTCTAATTATTACATATAAAGATTTTAAGGAAAGAAACATAATTACGGTTTTTTTTGTATGTAATCCTCATCAGAAGTTTATCCAAACAAACAGATATAATATCATCATAAAATTTTGTACCTAACCACCAAGGAATATCGTTAAAAAGGAAAAAAAAAATAGAAAATAACCAAGGATCGTTTAATTTCTATATACCCTCATAAAACTTACTGTCTCAACTGCTGCGCGCCCTCGACGTCGATGAATTTCTAGCGTGGGTCGTGATGAATTTTTGTGACTTGGGCTTATTTTCGGAAAAAACAAAAAAAATTTCAGAAGTGGAGTTTGAACCCACGCCCTCGTATGAGGACCAGAACTTAAGTCTGGCGCCTTAGACCACTCGGCCATCCTGACTTCTCTTTATTTCTTAGAAGCTACAATATAAGTTTGATGCCGGGGGATTTTTAAGGCATACCACACAATATTAAGAGGGAATCATATTTTGCCTAGTTTAGCAAAGAAGCTGTGTATTATTTACACATGCATACTTAAAATGTACATATCTAGTGGGTTTAATATTGGATCACTAATATGTAACACGTTGAATTAATTCATTTTTAAAGTGTGAATTAATTAATATCATTAGTTCATTATATAATGTTTGGTCTTGATTCTTAATTCTTAAACATGATTACTTGAACATATTCTCTAACCAATATTCTTTTTTTTTTTCCAGTAGTTCTATTGCATCTTGGATATATATATTTGCAATTTTTTAGATAATCTATATATAATAACAATCCGAATAAATGCGATAAAAAATTGTGTTTTCGTACCTTTTGGATATTTTCCGAAAGTCGTGATGGTTTACTAAAACTGTTATTTATGAAAAGTTACAACTGTTCACTATAGAGTTGTGTTTATTGGGACATTCATATCTTTTGAAATCTATATATATTTGTTTGCTTGAACAGTTTTTATTTTTTTGCAATAACACAAAACAATATAAATTTTCAATCTCAACAGTTTTTAAAGCTTATAAATTATTCTCTAGCATTCATTCTTTTAAAAGTAAAGAAAATCCTCCAATTCTTAATTTAACAAAAGATTTTTGGAATGATGAATCTAATTTACAACTTTTAGTTAATTTTAAATATAAAAATTTGTTAGAGTTTTTTTCCAACAGTTAGATGAATTATATAAGTGAGTTTTTGAATTTGATCTTTTCAATATGGTAATAAAGATGTCTTCTATTTAAAAGCAGTTTATATGGATTATTAGGTACAATGAAGTGCAGACAGTTGCGAGTTTTCGTAGTACCATTACGTAAAATTTTTGTTTTTATATATTTTTTTAAAAATTCAAACGGTTGTAGCTGTTCATTATAGAGTTGTATATTGTCACTATATTTTATTTATATTTTTTCATCACAACTTTCATTTTAATAGGTGTATTACGTTATTGGCGTGTGTCTATTTAAATAGTCATGTCTTCTAAACTCTCTTTATATTTGTCTCTTCATCGGTAACCAACAAGTTCGTTGAAACAAATTTTTCATTTTATGTTGAATCTAAATAACTGAATATTAATATCTAATATTCAATGTTATTCTTTTAAAAGTAAAGAAAATCCTCCAATTCTTAATTTAACAAAAGATTTTTGGAATGATGAATCTAATTTACAACTTTTAGTTAATTTTAAATATAAAAATTTGTTAGAGTTTTTTTCCAACAGTTAGATGAATTATATAAGTGAGTTTTTGAATTTGATCTTTTCAATATGGTAATAAAGATGTCTTCTATTTAAAAGCAGTTTATATGGATTATTAGGTACAATGAAGTGCAGACAGTTGCGAGTTTTCGTAGTACCATTACGTAAAATTTTTGTTTTTATATATTTTTTTAAAAATTCAAACGGTTGTAGCTGTTCATTATAGAGTTGTATATTGTCACTATATTTTATTTATATTTTTTCATCACAACTTTCATTTTAATAGGTGTATTACGTTATTGGCGTGTGTCTATTTAAATAGTCATGTCTTCTAAACTCTCTTTATATTTGTCTCTTCATCGGTAACCAACAAGTTCGTTGAAACAAATTTTTCATTTTATGTTGAATCTAAATAACTGAATATTAATATCTAATATTCAATGTTATTCTATAATCTAACTGAAATTTTAGAAATGATTATAGCAATAAAGAAATTTAATACAACTTACTATAGAATTTATAGTTGCGTCTATTTATCGTAACATTTCATTAAAACAATATTTTAATATTTAATATTTAAAAATAATAATAACAATTGAATAAATGAGAACAACTGTTGCGACTTTTTTTAGTATTTTTTGTGAATCTTTTTTTTTGTTTTTTTTAATTCAAATAGTTGTATCTGTTCATTGTAGAATTGTGTCTTTTTGCACTATATTTTATTCATATTTTATCATCACCATTTTTTCGTTCTAATAGGTGTGTTTATTTAAATAGTCATGTCTTTTGAACTTTCTATATTATTGTATCTTCATCAATAATTAACAAATCATAGTTCGTTGTGACTTTCTATAATATAACACTTAAGATTAGTTCAATATTCTCAGTTAAGATCACTTTATCGTTATGATTTTTTTTAATTATATAATTCTTCATAAAATATCTTATATATTTATAATACTTTAGAAAATGTTTTTTTGCAAATTTACGTCTATTCTACATAATAATTTTTGTTTGTAAATTTTCATTTTGATGGTTGTGCTTTTAGTAACAGTTTTTCTTTAATATTTATATATTCAAACTATTCTATTACATTCAAATGATTTCATAATGTATAATTTCAAATTTCAAATTTATTAATTTTTTCTAAAATACTTCCCTCGCGACATCGCGGGGGGTATTTTCTAATAAAAAGTATAATTAGAATGATAATTAAGAGTGACACTTTTCTAAAAGAAAAACGAGACTGCAAATTTAGATTACAGGTAACATCGTAAAATTAATCAAATAGTGGGTGTGAGATTTTGGATGAGACCTATTCAGAATCCTCAAAACTCAAAACTTTACTGGTTAAAACAATATTGTAGCATGGAGCTCTGTTTGTTTACGGTTTCATATTCAAAGTAGTTTTATTGTGGTCCAATTCTAATTAATGATAGATAATTCGTCATGAACGTTAGAGTCTGGTACATAATTTAATTTTTTAATCATGGTTACACATTGTGAGGAGTTGGAATAGTACATTTCAACAATCGTCGACATCATGTTTTTTCTGTTTGCCTACTTTTGTATTTATATCCTTAATAAATTAAATATAAAGAAAAAAAACATAGTAAGAAAAGCTACTTTTGTATATTTTTTTTTTGTGTGTGGACAAAGCTACTTTTATATTTATATCTTTAATTAAGGATAAGAAAGTTGAAAATTGAAAGGTGTAAATCAAACATTTGTATAGCTAATGAGACATATGAAACTAACGTACACACACATATCACGTCCAAAAATAGAAAAAACGCACACATATGACACGTGTACAGGCAAGCATGCTTATTTCATGAAGGGTGAATAAGAAACCGCAAACTACAGACTGTCACTTGGCTGTAATTAAAATTTAAAGTAGCTGTTAGCAAAAAAAAAAAATTTATTGTAAGGGCCACAAATTAATTAGCTGTGCGTTACCAATGGAGACTGGAGAGGCAAACAAAAAATATTAACTATATATGTCTTAAGGTGGTTTACAAACATAATTATTTCAATTGTTAGTTAGTTGCACTATTGATTTGTTTAAATGAACTACAGCCAAAAAAAAAATCTTTATAGTATTGTATTCCCAAGTGTGAGAGATATCGTCAATAACTATGAAACAATGTAATTATTTTGCTTAATAAACTACAGTAAAAATATGAAAGTTACCAGGTAATCGAACCATGTTAAATTATTATTTACAATATGAATCATATGATTTTTTTAAGAAATCAAATATCATTTTCAAGAATATTTTATTGTGGTATATCATCAAATCTAATAATTTAATATAATTGATAATTTCTTCGAATTTGTATCACTTATTTGTATCATATGATAATTTGTATAGCTGCCAGATTGACGATGGCTTAATCTCAATGGATCAGATATTTATTTAGTCAATTTCACATTTAAATTAAATTTTTATTTGTAATTATAAATTTAAATATATATAGTTTTAAATTTGACTATTAAATTATTTTTTTGGTCAAATTTATATTAGATGGTAAATTAACTAAAAAGAATTGTATGACCAACGACCAGAATTTGTAGCTTAATCTTTGTGTTTATCTAGTGTCAGCTAAGTCACAATCCATATTTTGATGTTAAGAAAATTGTTGACTGATGACTAATCACTTTTAAAGATATGTTGGATAATATGTTGACTAGCTATTACAATCACTTAAATAAATTGTACGGAATTTTCGTCTATTGATTTTTTTTATACATTTAACAATTATTAACAATCGATCTAGCCAATAATTATATTATGGATTTTTTCAAAAAAGCATTCTCTTTCGTATTTCACTTTTTTTTTTATATAATTCAGAAGTGACCCCAAAAATTTCTTAGGTCCAAACACTAATTTTCTAGGGTTGGGGAAACCATGTTAAATTTTGAATCTCGTGGCCAATGCTATTTAAACCCATATGGCGAGACTTTGTTATAAACGATCGATAGATTCAATAAAAGCATAGATTTGTCGTTTATGTAATTTATTTCATGCATCTTACATCATGCAGATATTACTATTGACTAGATCAATCAATATTGTGCATCTCTAACATACACAAATTAATTAATGGCAAATATGTATAATTTATCATATATAAGACTAAAATGACAATTAAGTTTAAAAAAAAAAACCAAGATCACTTTCACTATGAAATTAAAATATGCAAAGTTAACTAATATTACAATTTTTCTCTTAGGCTCATACCATATATATAAGCATGATATTTTATAGAAATCATTGTTTCTTAAGAGTAAAAATTCAAAAAAGACTCAAATTAAAAATACCAAAAAGGTTAAAAATATTACAATTATTTAGACTGAATTTTCCATATACAAAACCATATATGGAAAACCAATTACACTGTGACACATGGTAAAAATACAGAAGCATCTTTGTCTTCTTCTCTTTTCTTTTTTAACGTTATCTTTGGCTTCTCTTTCCTTCGAGCATGTAGGGTAAAGTGTTTCCCTCGCCACCTATAAATATGCGTCTCTACAACCCCCTAAATTCACTTGCACTCTCACCACCACTCACTCACCTCAAAACCACTTCATAAAACCATTAGTTGATTTCCAACCAAGCCCCCCCCCCCCCCCCCCCCTATTGCTTAGCTAGAGATTCTATCCTATTTTTCATCGACAAACGTAATATACCTACCATTCATCTTTTTCATTTGATTGATTGTATACATGAAATTCCACCTTGATGATAAAATATCGAGTTCTAATCAAATCCATTGTTGTTGTATCTATCATATACATCAAATAATGATTTGGTTTCTTATGTATCTTGCTTTTGGGACCGTGTTTAATTTGTTTATAGATTTATAACTTTTTTTCCTTTTCGTTTGTAGAAAAAGAGTGAGACAAAGATGGAGAGACAGATCAAGCTAACAAGGGAACAATAAGCCTAAAGATTTGATTCTTCTGAGTTAATTTACGCAACCAAAACATTTTAAAGGTATCGCTGGATTCTCTCGCTATCCTTTTCATTTATGTTTATGTTCTTAATCATAATCATATATGTGTTGACCAATTAAATACAATAATTATAACGAAAATGGGAAAATTTTAATACATCACATAAATTTGATTTTGTTGCTGGTAGGTACATATACATATGATACCATGCCTTTTTTGCCCTTTACAAAATTTGATAATATTTGTAAAGGAAACAACAATGATTTAAGTGGTAGAGTTTATAAAGAATCAAAGATACATATAAATCTAATAATTTTACTTTTTTGAATTAATATCCAAATAATTTAATCGTATTCTTTGATCTTCTTGTGATCATTTTATTGGCTTTAATTGGAAAATGACCTTGTTCTATAATGTAGATCTGTTTAAATCTTGAAACTTTAAAATAAAACAAAACAATTGCTGACAAAATCAAACTTCTGCAACACTTTTTTTTTGCCTCGATCTATATATATTGTGACTCTTGAACTAGTAGTTTCGGAGAGTTCATAGTGTTGATCTGTTGGTTAGGGCTTTTTTTAATTCATTCATTTGTTTGTGTTTATTATTTGTAATCTGCTGACTGTGATGTGTGATGCGTTATTTTTTTTGTCTTTTGTTATTATTCTTTTTTGTCTTTGATCTCTTTTGTCTGTTACTCTTTTTAGTCTTTCATTTACAAAATCTGTAAAAAAAAAAGTATTTTGACTTTGAAAATCTAACTTTTTGCTGTAATGAATTTAGTAAGAGAGAGAGTGTGTCAAAGGAAAAAAAATCCCAATTTCGGAAAAAAATCCTTTTTGGTTCTTATCATTTCTAAGGTCAAAGGAAAACTTAAAGAAACTTTTGAAAAAAAAAGAAGGAAAACATAAAGAAACCTTTTCCACAAGCCCTATTTTTTAGATCTAATGAGTTCTTATAATTTTAAATTATATCCCTCTACTATGTTTTTAATTTGTAGTAATTAATTAACTCTTTTTAGATCTTCCAGAAATCGAAAGAGCAAACATGGTACCAGTGGATAACAATGGAGACAATGATAACAACGAGAACAATAACATGAACAACATTGATGGTGGACTTTACAACACTAATGGTGGAGCTGGTGCTGGTGTTGAAGTTGGTGTTGGAGCTGGTACTGGAGCTGAAGAAATCGACAGTGACAATCGTGAAGAAGAATTGGGCAGCGATCAAAGTCCTCCTCGTAAGAAAAAAAAATACAATCGTCACAGCCAATATCAGATTCAGGAGATGGAAGCGTAATTTTATTTCTTCTTTTCTCAGCTTATATATATTACCTAGCTCTAGAAATTATATATAATCATTTCACATCTTCTTTTTTATTTTTTTTGTTGAATTAGTTTCTTCAAAGAGTGTCCTCACCCAGATGACAAACAAAGGAGGGATCTTGGCCGTCAATTGGGTTTAGCACCTGTTCAGATCAAATTCTGGTTCCAGAACAAACGCACTCAAAACAAGGTATATACACATATTTAATGAATCTGTTACCATCTCACACATATTGTATTTAATGTATCTATAGACATGATTGATTGAGATTGTGATTCCTCATATATAACTCTATATGTTGATTTAGAAATCCAGTTTTTAAGATTTTAGGGTCATCTAATTTCGTAAGGAATTATATTATATCGTTTTGAAAAGTGTGAAACACACATTACTAATTACACGCATTAGGTCAAGCAGTTAACACATGTACATTTCTTCCTTAGTTAATGTTCTTTTTTCATTTGACTTAGTTGGTTTATTATATATGTAGTTTGAAACATTATTAAGAACCTTTATTGTTTTTGTTTTGCAGAATCATCAAGAACGTTGTGAGAACACAGAACTTCGGTCATTGAACAGCAAGCTTAGATCTGAAAACGAACGGTTCCGAGAAGCTGTTTTCTTAGCCTTGTGCCCTAAGTGTGGAGGCAAAACTGCAATTGGCGAAATGTCCTTCGAAGAACATCATCTTCGGATCGTAAACGCTCGGCTAAATGAGGAGGTACTAGTTGTGAACACACACACTGACCACTACAATTTACATATAGCTAAACACATACATTAGAGAAGTTATAATAGATGACGCATACATATTACGTTTAGAAATTATTAAACAAGCTAAGTAGTATTTTCTTGTTTTTTGGGGTTCTATAGATCAATGAATTGACTGCTCTGGCGGTAAAGTTTAGCAGCAAGTCGGTAATAAGCTATCCGGTTATGTCTCCTCGGCCTTCTAATCGTCCTCCAACTTTCGAGTTCGGGGCGGGATCATCTAGTGAAAGTGGAGGAAACTTCTCGAGGGGAATCACTGGAACGGCAGATGCTGACACGCCGATGGTCATGGAGTTGGCAATTGGAGCCATGGAGGAGCTACTGTTGATGGCTCAAGTGGGTGAACCACTGTGGATGGGAGGAGTTGATGGTACTAGCCTAGCTTTGAACTTGGATGAATACGCTAGGACGTTTCGGAAGGGTCTCGGGCCTAGACTGAGCGGATTTAGAATCGAGGCATCTAGGGAAACCGCGCTCGTGGCAATGAATCCTACTGGCGTTGTTGAGATGCTCATGCAAGCGGTAAAAATCCTAATTAATCCTTTCATATATTATATAACATTATATTATAGGTGTGTGTAATTAACGATCTATATATATATTGGCAGAATCTGTGGTCAACAATGTTTGTAGGAATGGTTGGTAGAGCCATAACTCATGAAAAACTTTTGACTGATGTTGCTGAAAACTTCAATGGAGCTCTCCAAATCGTAATTACTTTTTATTTATTTACACATTTGATATAATCTATAAGGGAATTATAAAACAAAACTGAAACCATATTTGATGTAACGTATATAACCAATGTTGTTGTTTAATCATAGATGAGTGCTGAGTACCAAGTGCTTTCGCCGCTAGTCTCAACCCGGGAAAGCTACTTTGTCCGCTACTGTAAACAGCAAGGAGAGAATCTGTGGGCGGTGGTGGATGTTTCCATCGACCATCTCCTTCCAAATACCCACATGAAATGTCGCCGCAGACCCTCTGGATGCTTGATTCAAGAAATCCCTAATGGTTACTCTAAGGTTACCTATTGTCTCATGCATTATGGTTATTTAGTGTATGCATGGTTTCATATATTAATTAATGATTATTTTTGCTGGTTTGAAAAAAAAGGTAACGTGGGTTGAACATGTGGAAGTAGATGACAGAGAAGCAAATCAAAACATATTCAAGCACTTCATCAGTTCTGGTCAAGCTTTTGCTGCTAACCGCTGGGTTGCAACATTGGAACGCCAGTGCGAGAGGATTGCAAGCATCATGACTACAGATTTTCAATCCGTGGATTCGCCTGATCACCTTGGTAATTTTGTTTTTACTACTCAAAAAGAAATGTGTTTATTTATTTTCTGTTTCTTTTTTACTAACTAATCTGAGAGTTTTGTGATATGGTGCAGTGCTAACGGAGCATGGAAAGACGAGCATTCTGAAACTAGCTGAGCGGGTTGCAAGAAGCTTCTTTGTTGGGCTGACCAGTTCGATGGGGACTACATTTTCTGGTGTTGGAGGAGATGATATCAGAATGATGACAATGAAGAACATAAATGATCCAGGAAGGCCTCCTGGTGTCGTTTTTTCTGCAGCCACTTCGTTTTGGGTTCCTGCTCCTCCTAAGATTGTCTTTGACTTTCTCAGAGATGTGGATCATCGAGCCAGTGTATACTTATCATTTAGTACAAGACTTGTCTTTTTTTTCTTTCTATGACTTCCTTATAATATAACATGTTTTGAAATATGTATCTGCAGTGGGATGTCCTCTGCGCCGGAGGGGTTGTGCACAAGATATCAGAAATTGCAAATGGGAGAGACAGCAGGAACTGTGCAACTTTACTCAGGGTAAATAATGTACTTAAGTTGTGTGTTTCTGAGAATGCATTTTTTTTTTAAATAAAATCTTTTGGTATGTGACCGATGTTTGGTTTTGGTTTCAGAATGAAATTCCTTTTGAGAAGAAGATGATGATAATTCAAGAGACCTCTACTGATCCAACAGCTTCATTTGTGATCTATGCGCCTGTTGATACGGAATCAATAGAGGGTGTTCTCAGTGCAGGTCAAGATCCTGACTACGTGGCTCTCCTGCCATCTGGTTTTGCTATTCTTCCGGATGGTATGGGTGATCAGCCTGGAGGAAACGGAGGAGGAGGATCACTCCTGACCGTTTCCTTCCAGATGCTGGTTGAAGAAGTTGATTTGGGTAAGCTGAGTATTACCTCTGTTGCAACCGTTGAGAACCTGATTCGTACAACCGTGCTGAGGATCAAAGCTTTGTTTCCTTTTCAGATTGCAACACCCTCACTCGGTAATCTTTTGAATCTATTTCATAAACAAACTTAAAACTTATTGAATACTTGCTACTCAATTAAGGTGCTGTTTGGTCTTTTTACAGGAAAGTAAGCTAAATGGAAGATTCAATCAAGGAAGAAAGAGGGGTGTTTGTGTCGAATATTGGTTTTTAGAGTTAACTGGAGAGCTTCAAAAGGGGAGGAGTCAAGAACGAACCTCAAAGACATAGGTTTTTTACAAGGTTCGGGATTTTGACTTGCCCTGAAATATACCCATTGAAGATGGAAAAAAAAAAAAAACAACTTTGTTATGTCATTTTAGTCTTTTGTTTCCGGAACCTTTTGTTATTTCAGTTGAGTCTTATGTTCTTTGTCATTGTGGAACCTTTTGTTGTTTCAGTTGATTCTTATGGTTCCTTGTCATTGTGAGAACCTTTTCTTATTTCATTATCTGAGTCTTTGGTTTCCTTGTTGAACCTTTTATGAAGTCTGGTTCTTATTTTTCAAGCCAAGTTTGAGTTTTTAAGTTATTGAGTAGACTTTTATCTTTATTTTGGAGTTTGGTTTATCATTAGTCAACACCTTTTCTTCTTCCCAAGACTCTATTTGTTTTGCAAAGAGAGTTTTTGGCTGTTGGCTATGGCTTTAGATTGACCAACCCAACCAGACTTAAAAAAATAAAATCTGAACAGATGAATCCCAATCTTGGGTTGTGATTTGCCAAGACGCAATATGTAGACTTTTTGGTTGAGGTGACTACTTGTAAATACCTTCAATTTTAACTTCATTTCATTTCAAACAAAGAACACACATGATATTGCTAAGAAAAACAACAAGAATCCAGCCGAAAGGTTCAAAATTTTCTCAAAAAGAACAAAATGTTAAAAAGCAAAATCCACCTAGCAGAGACAAAAGAGACATGATCACTTGCTGATCATAGATAGGTACCTTAAGCACGCTTTCTCCTGGCCAAAACAATGGGTCTCTTGCCAACAGCTCCATTGTTTGGTTGAGAAAGAAGACCGCGGAGAAGAGCAAGAACA
Source organism: Camelina sativa (assembly GCF_030686135.1). Taxonomy (NCBI): domain Eukaryota; kingdom Viridiplantae; phylum Streptophyta; class Magnoliopsida; order Brassicales; family Brassicaceae; genus Camelina; species Camelina sativa. The sequence goes on along the minus strand of NC_141895.1, from coordinate 3,390,205 downwards.
CCAACACCCATGAATGGTACATACACCATCAACAATTTCTCAGATGCCTTCCCTGAACCTATCATCTCTCCCAGTATAGCAGCCTAATGAATAAGTAACAAATAGTTAAAAACAGATTCTAAACCACAAGGCATCATATATAAAATACCATAACAGCTCCAAAGCAAAAAGATTCACATTGCAGAACAGTAAGAGAAGTTCATAGTCTCATACTATAACTCTAATAACCATGAAACTCTCATCAACCATAATTGCAATTAACAAAATGCATTTTTGAAATCAAAATGAAATCTTGAATCAAGCATATACAGATCCCACTACTCTCTGCTTTGTAATGTTCCAGTTTTATAGACTATTATAACATTTATCAAATCCAATAAGCCATTCTTAGATTTCGGTTTAACCGGTTCGCTCAAGCTCTTCAGATCAATAATAATACAACTAATAGTTTCGGCAGATCCACAAAATCAAAAATACATATATGGAGAGAAATAAATGAAGTATGTAAATGTTGTTACCATTGAAGTCACGACGGAAGCTCCGTACACCATAGATGTGGTACCGAACCACGATTTCCCGGCGAGAATTGCGTAGACGTTGAGGATCGAGAGCGGCCAGAGAAGCAGAAGCTCGTGCCATACGAGTCCGACGAGGAAATGCGGCTTCTCAATGGCAAGATAATCCCCGAATTCGGCGACGTACCAGCGGTTCAGATCGACGAGAAACGAAGGGAAGATATCTCCGGGAAGACTCATTTGGCCGTCGATGAGCGGCGCAACGACCGCCATGAGAGCAAAGTACAAGAAGAGAACAGCATCGATCACCTTGCAAATTGCTCCCATTGCTTTGATCTATCGTTGACCGTGAAAACAAAAGAAGACGAACGAAGACGAAGAACCGCCTACTTAAAGTAATTGACGACATCTAAATTAAACCGAACCGGCTAAACCGTCTGCCATTATAGCCGGTTCGATTCAGTGGTAAATCAGAGAATAATAATAAGTGCATATTGAATGTAGACACTAATAAGAGCCCAAATCAGAATATATCAAATTGGAAACATTTCCATAAGCCTTCACGTCCTCTACATAGTCGACAAAGCTCTGAACATCATTATTAATTATATCCATTCCTTGCATTTCAACTTTTCTGACAGTTTGGCTCTCCAAATTGTAGTAGAAAACACGGAAAGCGGCTGATGAATATTTGGTTGACAACACAATTTCATTAGTACCGGTCATTCCAACAAAGACTAACTTAGCCTTCCCAACTACATTCTTCCACAAAGGGGGCAAGACGTAGCCATTCGTGTTTCTCTGCGTCAATTTCTTTAGTACCGGTCACTCCAAGCTATGCTTTAACCATTCGTGTTTCTCTGCGTCTATTAAAACCCACAACTGAAGACATTTAGTATGTCTAGTAACTGGCCTCAACTCAATATCTGACACATCAAGTGCACCTAATTTACCATTGTAGTTAACCAGAGTTCCACACAAATTTAAAGATATCATACCCTTGTCAAGGTTAATAACTGTAAACTTTTCAGACCTAACATCAAAGCAAATTACCCCATCAACCGAAGCCTGATAATACAAACCACCATTGATGCATATTCCAGTTTCAAAATCTTTATATAGAAGTTGAGGGGGAACACTAGAGTCGATCATTCTCCATGACAGTTTTCCATACCCTAATGTTAGAACTTGATGCTCCTCACATATCCTCCTTAGGTTGCCATATTTTGGACTTGGACAGGTCATGGCCAGTACCTTGAATTGTTTACCAATCGGATCATATCCTAAGTAGCTTATCACATTAACTCTCTCCGACTTCACTTTGGGTAAAGGTAAAAACTGACCGGTGCTAAATTTACATATCACCGGCACCGTTTCCGTCTTTTCATTTATGATCCGCTTATTTATAAGACAGACCAAGCCATGGAGAAGACCACTGTACATTTCACAAATACCATCCAAGCGAAATTGCATAAGACGAGTGACGACTACAGTAGACGGGTTCACATCCGGATTTTGAAGCTGAGGGCCTGAGGCAAGGAGAAAAAGGATAACACACCTCTGATTTTGCGGGCGAACAATAGCTGCGGACGAGCCAAAGATCTGGTGAAGAACAACTCAGTGAAATCTGCACAGCCAAGTGTGGAGGCCCATAGCTTTGACACGCAACGACATATCGCTACAGATTTCGCCGGCAACCTCGAGAATATCTCGTAAACGAGATCAATTGGGATCGGTAATGCGTTTCCTCCTGAGGTCTTCGGCCGCGTATGGTGTCGAGAAATGATTACATCATCCTCAGAGACGTGTTGCCGCCGTGTTTTCATGGCGGAGAAGACACTGTTTCAAAACCTAGATTCAACTGCATTTTTGATTTAAAAAGGTCGCGATATGAAGGAAGGGCAACTGCCAAAAAAAACTCGGTTTAGTATAAACTGAACCGTTAAACCGGCTGTCAGTATTCCGGATCACTATTTAATTTTAAGTCACGACAGATTGTGGAAAACCTGTTTTCGTAAGCAAAACGTATTGTTCTCAGGTTTGATTTAAGAGCTTAAAGAACACTTTTCTTTATTTCTTAAGAAAAAAGTACCTCAAAAGCTTAAGCACTCACAATCTCTCTTTTTCAAATCATAAGTTATGTCCCAAGCTGACATCTCCTTATATATAAAACTTTAATTTGATCCTTATGTCTAACCATAACTCGGTTTAGATGAGGGTTACTTTCTTCTCAAGTCAACTTCATGTGTAAGCCATCAATATTCTCCCTTCTAAGCTTGAAGTACTCTCTTACTCCAACTAGATCTCTCATTTCCTTGAACTTGATTCTTCCAATGCTTTTGTCAAGGTAAATCAGAACTCTTATTGTTTTTTTTTTTTTTTTTTAATTTGCATTATAATGAAGAGAAAGTACTTTGAAAGGCTATAACGTGCCTTAGAAGTTAGAAACAACCATTCCTCTTCATCGTCCAGACCACATGATATATAGTTAAAACTTCAAAAACAGAATAATAATAATAATAATAATAATAAGTCCTCCATTAATCTGTTACAGAATATCTCAAGTTGGAAACATTTCCATAAGCTTCATGTCCTCTACATGGTCGACAAAGCTGTGAACTTCATTACTACATATATCATCCATTCCTTGCATTTCAACTTTTCTGACAGTCTCGCTCTCGAGATTGTAGTAGAAAAAACAGAAAGGTTCGAATTTATATTGCTGCGACAACACAATTTCATTTGTACCGGTCACTCCAACAAAGGCTAAATGAGCCTTGCCAACTACATTCTTCCACAAAGGGGGCAATAAGAACCTATGCTTTAACCATTCATGTTTCTCTGCGTCTACTAAAACCCACAAGTGAAGACATTTAGTATCTCTAGTAACTGTCTTAAACTCGAAATTTGACACTTCAAGTTCAAGGGCACCTAATTTACCCTTATAGTTAACCAGAGTTGGCTCACGCTGAGACGCCATACCCTTATGAAGGTTAATAACTTTAAATTTTTCAGACCTAACCTCAAAGCAAATTACCTTAGAAACCCCAAAGACCCAAGCTTGATAATAAAAAACACCATTGATGCATATTCTAGTTTCATTATATAGAATCCCATGGGGGACACTACAGTCAATCATTCTCCATGACAGTTTTCCAGGCCCTAATGTCAGAACTTGATGCTCCCCACACATCCTCCTTTGTTTTCCATGTACTGGACAGGTCATGGCCAATGGCCCAATACCTTGAATTGTTTACCAACTGGATCATATCCCAAATAGCATATCACATAAACTCTCTTTGTCCTCACTTTGGGTAAAGGTAAGGATTGACCGGTGCTAGGGTTACATATCACCGGCACCGTTTCCGTCCTTCTTCCACTTGAGATCCGCTTATTTATAAGACAGACCAAGCCATGGACAAGACCACCGCCCACTTCACAATACCCATCGAAGGGGAATTGCATAAGACGAGTGGCGACTACAGGAGACGAGTTCTCATCTGGATTCTGAGGCTGAGGGGAGGAGTAGAAGAAGAAGTTGCCGCGTTTTTGGTAGGCGAACAATAGCTGCGGGCGAGCCGAAGATCTGGCCAAGAAAAACTCAGTGAAATGGGGAAGGCAAAGTGTCGAGGCCCAGAGCTTCGATACGCAGCGACATATCGCTACAGATTTCGCCGACTACCTCGAGAATATCTCGAAAACGAGATCAACTGGGATCGGCAATGCGTTTTCCCCACCGTTAAATGAGGTCTGCGGTCGCACATTGTGTCGGGGAATGGTTACATCATCCTCAGTGACGCGCTGCCGGCGTTTTTTCATGGCGGAGACGACACTGCTTTAAACCCTAGATTCGGGTCGCGATATGAAAGAGTGATAGTACATGAAGAAGGGTTGCAACTGCAGAAAACAAAAAAACAAAAACTCGGTATAGATTAAACCGAACCGTTAAACCGGCTGTCACTATTCCGGGTCGATTCAGTGGTGACAGTCGGTTTAACGGTTCGGTTTAATCTATACCGAGTTTTTGTTTTTTTGTTTTCTGCAGTTGCAACCCTTCTTCATGTACTATCACTCTTCATGCACAAACCTCCCTAATTAGAACATAACGTTCAACTATTATTGAATTTGCTAGACAAAGTTCCATTTTTTACAAATGCTCTTCATTCATGATTCAGTTCACTTGTTCCTCTTGTGAGATTGGTATGGAAAAATTTGCATTTTTATCTCTGTTCTATGTATTTTCCTGTCCCCATCTTCTATAAGACCTTATGATAAATAATCTATGTATCTTTCTAAGTAATGCTATCCATCTGTAGTCATTTACACAATTTGTAAATATCTATGTAACCGCCTCTATGGAGGTTTCAGAATGTTTTGATTGCGAATTCTCAGCTGAGCTTTGGCTAGCTTTGAGTTTCTTACTGCTCTTCTCCCTAAGCATCTCCTTGATCTCTGCTTCTCTCCTATCAACAACTTTGATCAGATCCTTGAAACTTGCCGCTCTCAAACTTCTCCCTGGTCTAGAAGAAGAACCAGCCTCTTCGCTCGTCCTTTCTTCATCACTCACTTCTGGTCTTAACCGTTGGTATTGCCAGAACACTTTCCAGCAGAAGAGTGTCAGTGCAATCAACCAAACGATGCCACAGATCAAGAAGAGTCCCCAAAAACTCTGTACCGAGATTTGATAGTTTTCTGTGTCTGAAATCTGCATTGTGCATTCGTGGTCGTAGGTAAGCCATTTCTTTCGGATTCTCTCGAGTTTCCCTTCTTCGGACAGCTGCAGGATCGCAGTCGACATGTCTACAGCTAGAGGAGAGTCTCTCTGGAAGGCCTGAAAGTAAACTTTTAAGATCCAATCAGCAAAGTTTTAACAGAGACTGATCTTACGGTATTGAGTTTGGAGTTTACATACAAATCCCCAGCCTGTCCGGGTGAACTCCTGTCCAACAGTACGGAACTTGCAGTTGCTGTTTGACAAGAGGGCTTTAATGTAGGGAAGCTCGTCAACTATGGCTGCAACGCCACCGCCTCTAGGACCACGTTGAAGAGCAGAGAGATATTCTACTTCGTCTTTCAACAGCATGATTCTTGATGGAGCTATGTTAAGTTCATTGACCAGATATTTCCACGCGAAGCTACCGTCTTGGACTCCAATGGCTTCGTTACTTGTTATTAGACTGTCCATTCCTTCTATCCGTGATGTTAGCTGTTGAACGGTGAGGATTGAAGTGAGACTCGCCGTGTAACTCGAGTTGATGATTAGAACCACAAATAACCATATGAGTAGCACAAACCTCCCCAGCGTGCTGACTGTGTTCTCCCCTGGAGACCAAGAAAGGAAGCAGGATAAACAACTTGAGAACTTGGTAATTAAAATTTTCGTCACTTTAGTGTTTATGTGTAATTGTGTACATACTGTGAGAGAAGAACATTGTTGAGAAGCTAAACCTGCAACGTTGAACACCAGAAACCGTTAGCGCTCAAACTTAAACTTATCTTGATAAGTTTTGCGTCTATTCACTAATTATGTGTAACTAACCAGAAGACAGTAATGATTTGACGCCTAGGAGGTCCGCGGAATTCTTCGTTAAAACGGTGTTCAAGAATCCAAATGACGGCTCCAACAAAGAGAAAAAGGGCGCCGGTCACAGCCCACATCTCTATAGTGAATGGCTTCAAGAACGACCAAGGACTAGACTTGGCCCCCTTCACTGGAGCTACCACCACAAGCCCTGATTCCATAAATGGCTGCGTGAAATCTACAAACTTGGTTCTGTTTGTAATGATTGTAACATCTCCAACAGCTACATCGAAACTCTAGAGACATAAAACAGAAAATCAATAGACAGGTTAGTATACTATTTCGTGTACCTGATTGAGTAAATGAAAGAATAAGTAAGACTCACATTTGCATTAACTTCACCTATGAGGTTGTCATATGAAGGGTTTCTCTTCCCGTCCCCGTATAGTACATAAGTACGTGGAACAGGATACGGAAGCAATTGAACCGCAGCTTCAAAGATGTCGATGCAATAGCCTTTAACACCAAGCGAGTTATTGTCCTTAGAAGCATAGTATTTGTAGCTCACACGGTTAGGCACCCCGATGATGAGCGGTTTTCCATTGTCAGGGAAAACCCAACCCCGAGGTGGCTTTCTTACTTCCCCTGGCCATATGATCTCATTGAGACGTTGGTTTTTAGCAGATGTGTTTGAAGGCTTAGAGTATAATGTCTCCGGAGGCACAACTGAGAAACCTGTATGATTCGACCAGTACCCAACCCTCTGTGGACCTGTACTTTTTATGTTAAGAATATCGTAGGCTGGATTAATCCTGTCTTTCTCTGAATCAAACTCGATTTTTCCGGTCAGACCTGTATAGTTTATCTCGAGAATGGTCTGTAAAAACCTCTCCCCTTCATTGAAAACGTCAAGTGCTGATAGCTTAATGTTACTGTCGTTGGTATTTTTCAGATTCGGATCACTAGAGAAAGTCACTGTATTGCCTTGTCTGAAGAAAACATCAAGAGCACGAGCTACTAACCAAACAGAATCATAAGCATACAGCGCGTAAGAATTAAAGCCATCATCACTTCTTGAACTCTCCTTGGATCTAAGGTTTTTCCATCTTGCTTTAAACCGTCTCTTCTTTTCACTCTCAGGTGTGTAATGGCGAAAAGCAACCACTCCTTGCAAGAGATCCATAGCTTTGGTATCCAACGGTTCCATGGAATCCAAAGCTGTAAGAAGCCAATCAGTGGTGATCCAGACATAGCCACTTCCCATCATACCAAGAGACTTGGCGACAGAGAATATGTTCAAACCCGAATCAGGATTGACATGAACAACAAAGATGCGAGATTCCATCAGATTAACAGAAGCCAATAAGCCACTGATTGAGCTATTACCTGCACCAGGTGTTATTGCAGCCTTGTAAGAGATCTTGGCACGTTTCTTGGCTAAAGCATCACCCAAAGCAGATACTCCGTTCCTACCATACTCATCATCCACAAAGATCGCAACAACTTGTCTCCATCTACAATAGGATACAAAATCCGCGATTGCTTTCATCTGGAAGTTGTCGTTTAGTGTGGTACGAAGGAAATAAGGGAATTGAAGCGAAGAAAGAGTAGGGTCTGTTGCTGCAAATGACAAGAGAGGTACATGGAGCTCATTAGCCACATGAGAGATTATGTGACCAAGTCCTGAAGATTGTGGACCAATGGCTGCAACCACTTTGTTCTCCATTAGCTGCAAAGCTACACCATAAGAAACCATATCACCAATCTACCTTCCTCATTTCGAAAAAAACACTCCATGTGAAAAAAAGGTTTAAACAAGAGGTTTATGAACAAGACAAGCTTCAGCAATTTGAATTACCTACATTTATTATACAAACCCAGCTTCATTGGGACAATTTCACAAGCAACTTACAGGTATAACTAACAGTTAACGAAAAATACCTCTCATGGTGCCAACAAATCCGCTGCAGTCTGAGTCCTGGAAGACGATATTGAGTTTAGTGCCCCTGAGAATACTCTGATCAGCATTAACTTCTTCAATGGCAGCCACAAACGCGGGTTTGGCCGCTCTTCCAATGAAAGAATCATAAGTAAACAGAGCTCCAACGTTGACAGAGCTTGGCAAAGAAGGAAAATAAGAGTTTTGTAAGAAACTTTCTCCACCAGCACCTTTCGTTGGTAAAACCCAGAAACCAAAAACACATAGGAGGAGCATAAGTCCCATGGAATCATAACATCTCATCATCACGAAAAATCCCATCTTTTAATCAGAAAGGACTGGTTTTTACGGGCTCATGAGATTACCCTTTTGACGATTCTGAGTTTAAAGACAAAAAGAAAAAAATCTGGTCCAAGAAGCATTCACGACCATAGATTTAAACATCAACATCAAGTGATAAATATATGGGTCAGACAAAAAGACAAAAGGGTAGTGAACAGTGGAACGAACCAAGAATCAAAACTTAGCTTTTACATATATACGTGTGTATATAATTATCTTGGATTCTGTACGGATCAAGAAACAGAACTGAAACCATCTCAGAGACGGTTCAGAAGTATATAAAAAAGGAATAAAACCATAGTTTAATAATTCAACTCAATGAACGCGAACTCCATGGACGTAGCGATAAACTATAATAGAGAGAAGAAATAAATCCCAATAAAATAGCAAATAGTGGGTCAGACAAAACAATTTAGCATACCAAGTTGAGTAAAAGAAAAGTTTCATGAGTTCATCATACTTCATTGAACGTGGCAATGATTTAAAAAAGGAATTAATGTGTACAATAGACGTACATATACATCCAAAGATCCAACCTTTTTCCTTTCAATTCTGACAAGCTTTTATATATTCAAAGTTGGAAGCTTTTGAAAGTTTTGGGTTATTCTATTAGAGTACCAAATCCTTATCAGATAAAGTCAATGCCATATAAACTACTGAAACTATTTTTAGCTCCTAAGAATCTATACAATATATTAGCTGCTATAAATCGTGGTAGTATTATCACTGGTTCTGTCTCACCAGCATTTTATGTTGCTAGGTTACAATACTCAAATCTAATGAACAGAGATTCGAGTATTGACTTACATGTTAGCTCATATCTAATTGCGTACAATTCGTCTACATAATAACAGTTTTTTTTTCTTTCCTATAGAATGGAATCTACTCATCAATTTCGTGGTACCTCAGAATCAGCTTCTTGGACTGCCACAACATGAGATGTGTTGCTATTGTTATTAGAGTCATCACTCCTGAACATTCTCTTGATAGCTTCTTCTTTCTCATCCACAAACTCCACAAAATCAAACACCAGTTCTCTAAGCCGCATCGTAGGAGAAGTCGACCAAGAAGCGCGAGACGTTGAGCATGTCCTATCCATCCGTCTGTACCGCACGAACTGGCGTATCATCCTGAGAACAAACACCAAAAACGCAGAGACCGTGATTGCAATGCAGACAAGGTACAACCCTTTGAAGCTCTTGAGATGCAGCTGGTTTGGCTCTGGGTTCCAGTCTGATTTCTCTGCGCAGTTCATCTTGCATAACCATTTTTTTCGTATCTCTTGCAGTTTCCTGGTCTCAGAGAGTTTCAAGATAGCTGTTGACATATCTTCTGCCAGTGGAGAATCCCTCTTAAACGCCTGTTAACCAAAACAACAAGTTCAAATCTTTACGTGATTCGTTTCTGATTAAGAGAAACTTGAAAAACGTACTTACAAATCCCCAACCACGGTGCATAAAGGGCTCTCCGACAATCTTGAAGCCTGCTCGTTCTGCTAGAAACAGTTCGATGTACGGGAGCTCGTCGACAATGGCAGCCACACCTCCCCAATTGGTTGGCCCCAGCTTTAGAGCCTCTTCATACTCCTCCGGTGAGTCAAGTGGGACCAGTCTAGACCGAGCCATGCCAAGACTGTAGGTTAAATACTCCAATGTGAACGTCCCAGCCTGGTACCCGATAGGCACCTCGCTTGCCCGCAAGCTATCGATTCCGGTAATGGCAGAGGGAAGCTGTTGAACTGTGAGGATTGAGGTGAGGTTTGCTGTGTAGCTAGCAGTTAGAACCATCAATAGAAAGAGCCATACAATCATCACTAGTCTTGCTAGATTGCTTATCGTATCTTCTTCTGTTGAAATAACAGGATATAACAGAAAGATTACTGACGTGAGTTAATAGAAAAAATCAATAGATAGTCGAATATGTATCAGACAAATTCTCAAATGTAACTCTAAACTTGTGTTTTTCTCTTGCTTAATGGTTCTTGAAGAAATATGGATAATAGTAAGGCTACTCACGGTTTCTCTTGAAAAGAGTTGAGAAGCTGAACCTGAAAGGACAAATCAGACTGGATGTATCAGATAAAACCCCAAGAATGAACTATCAAGTTCAGTGAAAAATATTACAAGCTGAACTTACAACATCATTGTGACGAGTTGTCTTCGGGGTGGCCCTCTGAAATCTTCATTGAAGCGATGTTCGAGGATCCAAATGACTACTGCAATAACCATGAATGAAACTAGAACGACGCACCATAACCGGATGGTGAAGGGTCTCAGAAAAATCCAAGTCGCATTGTCGTCATTAGCTGGAATCACCACCACAAGGCCTGTGGAAGCATATGGCTGCGAGAAATCTACTATTTTGGACCGGCTTGGGACTATTGCAAAATCCCCAACAGCTGCATCATATACCTGAAACAAATGGAAAAACAAGGAAGTGCCCAACCATTATCAGATAGCTGAAGTTACTCTGGAAATGTTTAGAGATCTCTGAGGTTTTTAAACGTTGTTGAAGAGGATACTTACGCCATCCGTGACCATTTGAATAAGCTGGTTGTAATTAGGACTTGAATGGCCATTTCCGAATGGCTCAAATATGTAAGGAACACTGTAAGGGACGAACTTCAATGCTTCAATGAAGACGTCGATGCAAAATCCTTTGATGCGATGGCTACTGTTCTTTTCTTCGGTCACAAACTCGACAAAACTCACTCTTCTTGGGATAACAATCTTCAATGGATCTGCAGAATCTGCAATGACCCAACCACGTGGCTTTCCATGGCCACCACCAGGCCAGGTTATGTCTCCAAGTTTTTCATCAGAAACTAAGCTAGTCTCTTTCTGTGAATCTCGGGGTTTTGTGGCTACAACTGAAAAGCCTTCATTTTTTGACCAAAAACCCACAGTATGAACACCAGTTTTGTCTACATTGATGATTTCGTAGTCACAGCCGATGACGTTTCGGCCAGAACCAAACTGAACTTGACCGGCTATACCAGTGAAGTTCACCTTCAGAAGTTTCTCAAGTAGTAGCTCCCCACTGTTGAAAAACTTGATTTTCTCCAGGTGCAGTTTAGTTCCTTTTGCATGAAGTAATTTTTCGGAGTAAGAAAAGGTTATATTGATTCCTTCATTTAGCAACTTCTCGATGCCATATGCAATCATCCACACTGTATCATAGGCATGTAATGCGTAGGCATGTAATGCGTAGGCATTCATTGATCTGTTGCTCTTCAGTTTATGTGTGAACTGTTGCATCTTTATTGATTCTGGGATGTGTTGACGAAGCCCCACTACTCCTTCAAGACGTTTTAGAGTACCTTTGTCACTCAAAGAAGAATCTAAGGTAACTGAGAGCCAGTCTGTGGCGAGCCACACGTATTCATGGGTCATCATCTGCAGCTTTTGCGCTATATCAAAAATTCTGAGCGATGGGTCCGGACCAAAATGAAGAATATAAACTCGAGGGCCGATGGACTTGGATTTTTTTAAAGCTTCCGTAAGGAACTTTTCATCAGAATGCACTGAGAGAGGCACTTTATAGGAAATTCTGGATCTTTTCTTGTACAGTTCATCATCAAGAGCAGCAACTCCATTTGTTCCGAGCTCATCATCTGAGTATACTGATATCACCTCTTTCCATCCATAGAAATTGATCAGTTCCACAAGGGCAGACATTTGGTGGGCATCATTAGGTGTAGTCCGAAGAAAGAAGGGAAACTGGAGAGCAGAAAGAGTTGGATCAGTTGCTGCAAAAGAAATGAGAGGAAAGTGGAGCCCTTTGGCAATGTCGGACATTGTATGAGCAACAGAGGATGATATTGGACCGATCATAGCCACCACTTCTTTCTCAAGCAATTTAAAAGCTGCAAAAACAACAACCACTGAAGCTTAAACCAGGCCCTTAGTAGACAAACCAAATTTTTTTGTTTCCAATTACGTACAGGAAACACATGTTCTAGTAAGGAACAGGCTGTTTTGGGTCTGAGGTCTATATTGTTCAATGCATTATTAGCATCTGGTAGAAGTGTGTCTATGTACAGATAAAAACTGATTCGAAACATGATTGATGTCCCAATCGCTTACAACAATCCCAAAATGTAAAATTGTTTAATGGGAACATGGATGGGGATCACAAGGGATTGAACACAAAAGAACAGTCATCGTACCTCCTATAGACCCATGAAAGACATTGCAAACAGAGTCCTCCATGAGCAGCCGTAGCTTTGTTCCATTGAGAACGCTTGTGTCAGCATTGACATCGGAGACAGCTGCCTCGAGAGCTACTTTAGCAGCTCTTCCGATAACCGAATCGAAAGCGAAAACAGCACCGAGGTTCACCACTTGAGGCCTCTGGCAGTGGCAACCCATTGGAACCACCAGAAAGGCCAAAATCAGGGCCGTAACAGCCACAAAAGGGTCAATGCCCAGTCCCATGGAGACAACGGAATCAAAAACTAAGGAACAGTTCAAACAGTTTGTGTTGGAACAAGAACTAGAACGGTAGAACCACCCCTTTTAAACCTAGAGACTCTTCTTCATTCAGCATTGAGGATGAGAAGAATGGTAAAAAAAGTTTACAACTTTGACCTGTAGAATCTGCGAATGAATATGATTACTGATTATAAAAAAAAATCGAATCAAGATCTAAGCCAATAGCAAACTCAAAAGTCGAATCAAATTTTTTAAAGTTTTTTAAATAGCTAAAAGAAGGCAACAATGTGGTTATGTAATGAGACTAATTTACAAACACAACATCAAACGATCATAAGAAAAATCTGAGAAAGATGAGTTTTTTGAATCAATTCATGAGAAGAAGATAACAGAGCCAGAAAACGAAATCGAAAAGACAAGCTAACGAAACAAGAAAACAGTAGAATAGTGAGAGAGTATCTCTTTACCTCTTTGAGCAACCTTCAGATTCTCTTTGGAATATACGCAAACACTTGGCAGGCATAAGTTAAATAAAAAAAAGGGGAAATTTTACGACAAAGCAACGAATTATCAACAAGAGAAGTCAAGAACTTTTTTTTATAAATAAAAGAACCCATTGATTGACAGGAGATTCCTAAAGGCATGATGCCCAGAGAGAGAGAGAGAGAGAGAGAGAGAGAGTCAATCATCTTCGTCTTTTCTCGGATACAAATCGAATAGAAGATATAGAAACATAGAGTACACAGTAGTAGACTAGAAAGAGAAAGAGAAGCTCTCAGCTCACACAGGTCCTATCCCGTAGACAGTCTACGGAAGGCTTTGTGTAGAACAGTGGTTAACACAGCAGCCGTTTGTTTTTTTGTTTAGCAGTGGGGCCTATTATTATTATTAGGCCCTACACTTAACGGCCCATTTTGTAAATTATATTACTTACTAATATAAAATAAATTAAGAAAATATATATAACTGGCTGATGATGTGTTAATCAATAATCATTTTCTTTTTTGTTTGATAAAAATAATCATTATATTTATTTTCAAAATTTTATTTCTTATTTGTATGGTTTTTATTGATAACTATGTAATCTTTGAATTCAAGTTAATAAAGTAAGATGCTCAACAACAACAAAAAAACATGTGTTATATATAATCATTATATTTCTTTTCAGAATTTTATTCTTATTTTTTGTTTTTGTCAACAACTGTGACGATTTTTTTTTTCTTTTAAGCTAATTTTGTCATTGACAAGTAATATATTTTCTAGTTTTCATATTTTTTTTTTTTTAATTAGGAACACAGAGAGTTGTGTTAACTTGTAAGTCATAACAAAGAGTTGATTTTTCTTTTCTTACTTTTCTTTTTTATCAAAGATTTTTTTTTTCAATCTTCAAAAGTTGTTACGCTGAATATTTTTCTATCATGATTCATTTAAATATTATTTAATAAAATAAATTACATATATATTTATTTCCAGCTATGTTATTTATTCCATGAATAATATTAACTAATTTTTTATGTATTTATATAAATCTGAAATTTTTTTAATTAATTAAAAATCTTAAGTATTTGAAAGAGAAATCATAATTTAGAATCTATAATAACAGATTCTAGTTTGGTAAGGTATTTTGCAATAATAAAGCCTAAATTTGAGAAAATTATAATTTTAACTCTAAACATGTGAAGTTTAATAAATAAATAAAAAGGAAGGAAATAAATAAAGAAATGAGGTAACTTTACTTGTCAAAGGTTCTCTCTTTCATTAAAAAAAAAAAAAAAAGCCAAAGCCTTTCCTCTTTCTTCTCTCTCTTCCCTCTGTAGTTGAGACTTGAGACGCGAACCACTGACAAAACCCTCCATGAAAAGGCTCGAGCAAGAACCAACAATGGTGGAAGAACCCAAGAAAACCAAGTACGATCGTCAACTCAGGTATTCTCTTTCTCCTTCCCCCAAAGCCCCCAAACTCTCTCTCTCTCTCTCTCTCTCTCTCTACTTCTCCTCTGTTTCTTTTCATCTTTCCTTCCCCTTAAAAACTCAATTCTGATGCTGTTGGGGAAAAAAACGAAATCTCAGGATTTGGGGAGAATTAGGTCAAACGTCTCTTGAAACAGCGAGCATCTGTTTGCTCAATTGTGGCCCTACTGGCTCTGAGGCTCTTAAGAATCTCGTTCTTGGTGGAATCGGAAGTATCACCGTTGTCGACGGATCCAAAGTTCAAATTGGCGACCTTGGCAACAATTTCATGGGTATCTTCTTTTACATCTTTTTTTGGGCAATGCATTTACAAACTTGGTTCAGTTTTTGTTGAGATTGTTGATTTGTTTTTATGTTCAGTGGATGCGAAGAGCGTTGGTCAGTCAAAGGCCAAGTGTGTCTGTGGCTTTCTTCAGGAGCTTAACGATGCTGTTAAAGCCAACTTTATTGAGGAGAATCCTGACACATTGATACTAAAAGACCCATCTTTCTTCTCTCAGTTCACTCTCGTTGTCGCCACTCAGGTACTCTTCTCTTTTCTTTCAACTGCCCAACTAGCTATATTTGCGTCTATGATCAGTTCTTTAGGATTACAGAGCGTTTCCTTATTATTTTATTTGCCATGTGTTGATTGTAGCTAGTGGAAGATTCAATGGTGAAACTAGATAGAATCTGCAGGGAAGCAAATGTCATGTTGGTTTTTGCTCGCTCCTATGGCCTTACTGGGTTTGTTCGCATCAGTGTAAAGGTAAGATTATTGTAGTTGAGTCTTGACTTGAGTTCTTTGCCACTGGTCATGGTATGTTCTGTTAACTGCTAAGTCATGCCCTCTCTTTCCTATCAGGAGCACACTGCTATCGAGTCAAAGCCTGATCATTTTCTCGATGATCTCCGCTTAAATAATCCGTGGCCTGAACTGAAGAGGTACTCTGCTTCAATCTTCTCACTCGTTATCTTTTCTTGTCATCCTTTAACCTTGAGGATCAAATTATTTTTTTATGGGTTTACATGTTGTCTAACCTGCGACCGGTTAATATAAAATCTTAATTTATTCAATGATCTGCAGGTTTGTGGAGACTATTGATCTAAATGTAGCAGAACCCGCTGCCCATAAGCACATTCCTTACATCGTCATTCTTGTCAAGGTGGCTGAAGAATGGGCTCAAACCCATAACAGCAACCTTCCCTCGACTAGGGAAGAGAAAAACGAATTTAAGGTATCCTTACTTTTTGTTACTCTGCAAACTCTACTTGTATTTATTCTCTTATTCCTGGAAACTTTAGGCTTTAGTTAAGTCCAAGATGTTATCACCGGATGAAGATAACTACAGAGAAGCCACTGAAGCCGCTTTCAAAGTTTTCGCTCCTAGAGGAATCAGTAAGGATATATCATTTTTTTGGCATTGGTTGAACCTTGACCTTTAAACTTATCCTTTCTGTACTATAGATGGTAAAATATTGCAATCGGTTGGACCAAATGGATAACTATCCTCATGAGTCATGGTTGATTGCTGACCATTTTTAACATTAGGTTCACTGTAATATGAAGTCAGGTTTCTTAGTAACTACTGTAAAAAATGTCATGAGCCAATTACTATTAGTTTCAAATTGACCTAAACTTGTTGTTTTTTTTTGTCCAGGCCAAGATACTCAAGACATTATTAATGATAGTTGTGCTGAAGTTGGTCCAAATTCCTCAGATTTTTGGTTAATGGTAGCAGCACTCAAGGTTCGTGACTTGAAAGTCCTCACACTTTCATATTGTTATTCCAAACGTGGAAGAAATTGAGAACATTTGTTAGGGATTTTAGTATATCAGATTGTGTCTTCGATCCATGTTAGCTTTTTTTTTCTGCTTCCCATCGACATTAATGCTTATCCAACTAATTATATGCATCACTTGCAGGAGTTTATTTCGAATGAAGGTGGTGGGGAGGTACCACTTGAAGGCTCCATCCCTGATATGACATCTTCCACAGAGTTAGTTCTCCTGTTCTTTCGTTTCAAGGGAGGGATGAAATTTATACATAACCTTTTATCAGATTACTATATTAGCTGTATTGTTTCTTTGGCAGGCACTACATCAATTTGCAGAACATCTACTATTCCAAAGCTGAAGCTGATTTTCTTTCCATGGAGCAGAGAGTAAAAGACATTCTAGTTAAAGTTGGTCAGGATCCAAGTAGCATCTCAAAGCCAACTATCAAGAGCTTCTGCAAGAATGCAAGAAAACTTAAGGTGAGAAACCGAGAATGCTGGAATTTCTTACAATTTGATGGTTAAAACCTATTGCGTGTTTTTGAGTAAAGTAAAAGCATTCGGATATGTGCTTTGTAGGTATGCAGATACCGTATGATAGAAGACGAGTTCAGAACTCCTTCTGTAGCGGCACTGCATAAGTGTTTGGCTGATGAGGAATACAGGTGCAAATTCTTTCATCGAAATTGATATTTTTCATATTACCACAGAAACTGTGGTAACAAAAATATTGCTGGAGTATACTTGCAGAGCTGAAAAATAATATTACAGTTGCAGCAGTTTGGAGATATGTTGTTAGCTCTTAAGGCTCTTACCACTTTCTGTTTACTCCTCTTGCAGAAGCGCAATTGGATTTTATATTCTTCTTAGAGCTGTTGATAGATTTGCTGCGACCTATCAGAAGTTTCCTGGACAGCTTGATGATGGGTAAGAGAACACATTTTGGCGAACGTTGATAGAATCCCCAACAATTCTGGCATTGTTAGACTATTAACATGTCTCTTTGCTAGCAGATTAATGGACCATGACGTAGCCCAGTTAAAAACTATTGCCCTGAGTCTTCTTAGAGAAATGGGTTGTGATGGCTATATGGTTGAGGAAGAACTTTCCAATGAGATGTGTAGATTTGGTGCTGCAGAGCTTCATGTAGTTGCTGCTTTCATAGGAGGAATCACATCTCAAGAAGTGATCAAGGTTCGTTTCATATCCATGTGTCTCTCAAATTGGTGACTGGCAGTAGTATCAAAGGTGTTACATTGTGAAACTAAAAATTTACCTCTTTTATGGTTTCCCTATGTTTGCAGCTCATCACGAAGCAGTTTGTTCCCATGTCAGGAACTTACATATTCAATGGCATTGATCACAAGTCTCAGTCTTTGACATTATAGAAGATTCTTAGACAGTGGTGGCTGCAGAAGAATTCCAACCTATCTTTTATCCTTCACTTTGAGATCAAAACTTTAACCCTTTTTTTGAAACAAGGAACGATTCACCAGTTGGAGTTTTCATTCTGCCAGACACCTGACTAACTAGATCTCATTTCTTCATAGAAACAATTTCGAATTTCTTCTTGTATATTGATTGTTTGAGCCGCGGTTCCAAACCGAAGAGCTCGTGTTAATTGATGGACAAAGAGCCTTTTTTGTATTACTGTTTGGTACAGCAAAGTTCTGTCATCTTTTCAAAATAGAGGCTTAGACTGCAAATTAATAATCCAAAAACTTTTGACTTAAAACATAGTACACAGGTCTACAGAAGAATACAACAGATCACTGATGCGGCTGAGGAATTACAAAATAAGCCAATCCAGACTCGTTTCCTGGATAGTGGACCAAAATTGACGAAAGAACAGAGACTAAACAGAAATAGAGTTTCCATTGGCAAGCTACTCGGTAGAGAGTCTCTTTGTGGGATTGTAAACGCTGAATTCGCCAAAGTCTCTTCGGCCACTGACAAAAACAAAAATCAAACCCTTGTAAAGAACAAGGTCCAGACAAACGCATTTCAGTACTTTTGTTTCTCTAAGACCAAAGTTGTTTACTTCTCTTATGTCAACAAGATATGATAAACATCCAACTATCAGATCGTGGAGCGAGTTAAGCGTACTAATCATGGTAGAAGTATTTTATCAAAAAGAAATGCAGGTTTTAAGTATTAAGTTTACCTGTGACTAACATTCCAACCACCAGGTAAATGGCGAGGATGAACAGCATCAACAAACACTTTTCTCCACCTTTGACAGAAATCTCGTACACCATCTTCTCCATATTCCCTTAACAGATACTCTACAATTTGTTTCCCATGCGGTCCATGTCCTAGCAAAGACAGTTTGGAGTTCTGTTGGTGCAACGTATTTCCATTACATTGAGCATCATTTAGCTCTGTAGCTCCATCTCCTTCACTTGTACCACCATCACCACTATCATCAGCAACTGTGCTCCTTTCTACATTCATAATTTTCTCAGAATCTGCTGGACCCTCCCCATCATTGTTTTCATCTAAAGATACAAAGTTGTTTGCATCAGTATTTGTGGATACAAAGAATCATTATCTATTACACATTTACAGTTTATTAACCAATGCAATTTTCAATGTACTTGACCAGTATTTATCATACGGTTACCTTTTTTACCATTTTCTTGTTTGTCCAAACGAGCAACCTCTGCAGAATGTTTCAGGGAGACCCCTTGCTTTCTTTCGCGTCTTCGTCTCTCGTGAGGGCTCAACCCAATGAGTAAAGCTCTTTCCAAATCATCTTCAGATATGTCCCGTCCACCGTAATACATCTTGACAATCTATATTCACAATCCAAAGAAACCATCAACAATAGAATGCTTGGTCAAAATCAATTTATTGAAAAAGTTAGATGATCACATCACCTGCAACAATTCCTCACGACGACTTGATGGCATTCTGTTCCCATGTCGCAAGAGCGCCATTGCAGCTGATCTAAGATGTAGTGGAGAGACACCAGCATCCTCAGAGTTAACCATTGATTCATCCTCCGTCAATGAAGATGTCCCTTGTGCTTCTTTTGAATCGAGTACTCTACGAACAAAAAGAGGAATTCCAAATTCTGTAGCGATTTGTTTCTTGTACCTCTCTGCAGCAGCATGTGCAACTTCATGACAATCCACACAAAGTAGAACAATATCATGAGATCTGTGACTTTTTAGGTGCTCTGGAAAATGAACTCTATAGCACGAAGGTATTATCCGGTAACGCAGATAGTGTTTTCCTTCCCCACACCCAACACATATGTTCCTCTTGGTCTGAATATAAAAATCATTCCCCTCATCTTCTGGACGTCCTTTAGGCTCAAACAAAAGCATTATCGCAGGTGGATCTTCTTCGACTAGCTTCGCAAGTCCACGATTCAGATACCTGTAAGATATCTAAATTAGAGAGGAGATTCTTGAATCAAAAATTATTGATGGAGTGTAGATACAACAATAGATCATCATCTACCATTCAAGTTTTCTTTTATCACAATAGCATAGCAACCGGCCATCATTTGCGTATATTCGACAATTGTGATAAACGGGAGCCTTGCAGGAAAATTTCTTGACAAAAAGCTCTCGTGATGCCTTACGAGTGAACTGCTTGAAGTTCTTATGTCCATTTTGCTTGGGAGCGGAGTGGCTACTTAGCTTTGTCTTGAAGTTTAACAAGAGGGAATAGTTGAAGACAGAAATTGGACATGTTCCATTTGTGCCCAAGCATTTCTTAAGAACTAACGGTAAGATATCATCCAGCTTAGCCAACTTGTTCAGAATCATTTGATATATGTCATCCAAATGACTACAAATAACCGGATATGGAGACTGAACTGAGGAATTCAAGCTCGGAGAAGACTCAGTAGCCAAATCAGTATGAGCTATTGTACCATATATATCTTCAGTTGTAGTTGGCTGCTTACAAGCAAGAGCAACTACAGCTTGGTCAGGTAACACATATCGCGTGCTTTCATCATGAATCCGTGCCTGAAAAAGAAAAAAATGCAAATGTCTTGCAGCTACAACATTTGAACTTGGACAGTTTAAGAAAACAAAAGGGAAATTAACTCACCATTAAGTCCCTCCATGCACAAATTTTCCTGACAAGCTCCTGAAATTAAAACACGAACATCAACAAAATGTTTCAAAAATAATTGGTTACACATAATGGAATGAGGGATGGGCATACTTCAGCGTTCAAGGAGATGGTAGAAGTATCTCCGTGTCCGTTTAAATGCCGATAAATTATCGAGGAAGCAGCAGCACTCCCAGGAAAATCTTCAGTTTCTTTCGTGTACAATTGCAAACAGGTCATGTTTGACCGCCGACTAGCCTCGAGAAGAAAATGGAATTTGTCATCGGGGCTAGATGAATCTTCTGATACATTTCATATTTTAGAACTTTGTTGCAAAAATCAAACAATATCGCTCCTCAAAATCATGTTTTCTTGAATTATAGTTTACAACCTTACTTTTCCATCATATACAAAAATGTTTATCCATAGCAAAGATGCGTACCAGTGGCTAGTTGTTTAAGTTCAGCAGTCAAAGCATCTGCAATATAGAGGAGATAGTGTGCATCCGTTCTGGCATATTCCACCATCTCTTTGGACAAAGGACGTTGTCTCCAATCTTCACGCTTTAGTGAAAACGTTAAAGAAAGAAATCACGTGAGACATGTTATGAGGCAAGCTTAGCATAGAGAAGAATAAGACATGGCCAGAAGACTAGCGAGTACGAAGTGTTAAAAGACTCACCTGCAGCAATTTGTTAGTAGCCACTCCACATACTGCCTCGAGTAAATATGCCAGTGACCTTTGAGGCTTCGACAACACCTCACATGCCTGATTGTTTGCATTTTAGTAAAAGCAGTTTAGTAATACAGCAACAACAACATCATGTCTAATTTTACTATATAAACAAACACATATGTATATGCATATAACAAAAGAAAGAACAGAATTCTCTAAACTGGCTGAGTTAACAGAAGACACATATTCTTCTATACTCACTTATTCCAAATGACTTTCACTTATTTCAAATCTTAAAACTTAAAAGAAGAATATAGAATGTATACCTTGGCAGTATCAAACATATTCACAACATATATATGGAAGTCTCTTTGAAGCCAGAGAACATCGTTGTCAGCCCCGTGAAACACCTAATACACAATCAGAGATTAATGTTCGAAAATGCATTGGCAGACTAACGTACCTTGTCAGAAACATACAAGTGCTTCACAAGATTTATTCCACAAGATTCTGACATTGAACCATCTTCATTCGAATAATTT
Organism: Camelina sativa; assembly: GCF_030686135.1. Taxonomy (NCBI): domain Eukaryota; kingdom Viridiplantae; phylum Streptophyta; class Magnoliopsida; order Brassicales; family Brassicaceae; genus Camelina; species Camelina sativa. Next base: position 3,368,439 of record NC_141895.1, on the reverse strand, counting down.
ACCTTGCAAATATTAGGATCAGAGAAAACAGGACGAAGAATACTCATTGCATCATGTAATGCAATCGTGTCCACCAAGAAGTCTTCCTCGTGTGTAGAAATCTACAAGTTTCAGAGGTAAAAATGAAAAAAATCACAACTTCAAGGGTAAAACTAAGTAATCCCAACAACGGTTCTAATATAGTTTACCTGAATTAGAGAAGTGAAACCAAGAAACGACCTCCAACTATGCTGCTCAGTATCAACTGCAAAAACCTTTTCTTTTGCCAATACTTCAGCTAGTTCCTTTAACTGTGACTCCGTCTCAACCCACACATATGAATCACTCATTTCCAATGAACACTCTCCCCTCAAAAATCCAAATTCAATCTGAGTGTTCTCTAACAAAACAGTTATCTCAGATTCATACGGATGATGACAGTTCGAAGCTTTCTCTGCATTGATTGATTTCAATTTATATAACTATCAAAATACACAATCATATACAATGAACTTGAAAAATTCAAAACTTGAGATATTGAACCAACCTGAAGAGGAAGACGCATCATCGAGCTTCAAGTGCTTGAACTCAGAGTAAGAGTTATCCGCAAGCACGCGTTTGAATCCGAACTGTGGTCTCATCTCGGAATGCAGATAACAAGAGCTTAGAGGAAATATTTGCTTCCTCCGGTGACTACGGCGCCGGCGATACTCCGTCACGAACAGGACTGTCACCGCAACAAGAGAGGCTACTGTAACTACGATTTTGGCCTTTTCTTTGACCTCCATGTTTTGCTTTCGTTTAGTGTTCTGTTCCCTGAGCAAATCTGCGGCACCTCCTCCGTCTTCTCATCGGCGGACAATGGGCGGCAAAGACCACTGAAGATCTTAACACGTGTCTTTTTAAAAGGCCGTTAAGATCCTGACACGTGTTTTGATTATAGAAAACAGGCCCATTAATAAGTGTGTGTCCATAAATTAGGCTTCCTTGGCCCAAAAAGAATTATTGTAGTAGCAAAGAATTGTATATTTTGTATGGTGTGTGATATATATATATATATATGAATACTTGACATAATGTGTGTACATGACGTATATTCCACCTATAATATCAACCATAAACGTAATTAAAAAAATATGTGTAGTCCCAAATCCAAAAATGGTGTTTCCATTAAGAGATTTAAATGATTTAAAAATATCAACCATGTTAAGTCAGATATGGAAAGATGTATATACGACAAAACAAAGAAACAAAAAATGTAATTGACAAAGAAGGCATAAAGTTAGATACATACATTTTAGGGGTGAGTTGGGGCCATTGAGAGTGAGAGGTGAGTGTGAGGGGTTATGGCAAGTTTGGGGCATGCACTTGCTATTTTTTTATTGCTAACTAGGTTCGGATCGGTATGTACATGCGGGGTTATGTTTGTAAATATTTTTTTTATACAAATTTTTTGGTTTAAATTTATGAAATAATGATAGTTTCATCAGTAATTTAAATTTCGGAATGACCTAGGGATCATACCAAAATAAAACCTTAACCTCATTAATGGTCCGTGAGATATTCATTAAACACATGAACTATAAAACCAAATATAAACATGTTCACAAAGATTAAATCTGGTCTGAAACGACTAAAACTCGTTTGAAACAAATATAAATATTTTGAGAAGGAACATAATATTTGTTATGTATTATACATGGTCTCAAATTCCTATCGCATGACGAATGTAGTCCCGCACTTACATGTGAGATAATATTTATATAAATATATTTAATATAATATGTAAATTCGAACTCATATCAGTTGAGTATTTAGTTTGATTTTTCTTTTGGTTTCAATCTAAAATATTATTGTTTGAAAATTTTAAATAATAATGATTTCAACGATATTTTATAACTCAGAATGATCCAACAGTCGGACCACTATCAAACTGAACTAGATTAGTCGTTGGTTAAATTTTATTAATCTCGTAAAATGGTATAATTTGATATAAAATCGATAAAAACGACTAAACCCCGTTTAAGACAAATACAAATATTTAGGAGAGGCCATAATGTTGTTCCGTTCCGTCCTGTCCTTTTCCATTTTGTACTATTCTCATTTCCAAATACCCATATCATAAGAGAATAAATTCACAACATGGGACATTCCAAGTATAGAATAAATTTTGTATTTCTGATAGAAAACGGGATAGGACAAAACAAAAAAATCTCAAAATCTTGTATGTAGCAAACATAAATATAAGTTATAGATTATTGTATATTTATATACATCTGAAATAGTAGAATATTGCAAAATTAGTTTATTTATTAATTTTGTTATTTTGGTTCATCTTTATTGGATTACATTTCTTTGTTTATTTTTGTTATAACATACCTTTATGTGATTTATTTTTTATTTTAAACATTTATATGCTGGATAAATTGAAAAACATGTTTTCTATTAAAGAAATATGAACTTTTTGTTGTTATTAATTTTAGAAGGTTTATCGAAAATTGGAAATCCTAAAGTTTAGCCACTTTTTTATTGGAATATGCTCAATTTAAAGTTATTTGAATCTATATTGAACGCAAGTTTTGTAGTATACACTAACTATTTAGATCTTATTATGGAATATACTCATATATGAAACCGATTAGAATTAATATGGAGTGTTAGTATTAAAGATTTTATTTAGTGTTATTAATAGAATTGGTTACTTACCTTTTTCTTAATTTTGATATCACAGATTTCTTGTCAAATATATAAAATTTAATGATGAAATAAGTTTTTTTGGTTACTCGCTCCACCTTTTATAGAAGGCAAGTAACCAATTATATTTACCATAATTATGGTATGGATGGTTTTATACTTTTATTGTAAAGTTATTTCCTAATTCGACATTATTTAATATTTATCTTTTACTTTATGGATAAAAATTTACAAAACATTACATGTATTATTAATTAGTTCACTATGGGTATAGGATATTGACATAAATACTAAGTGATTTATTTCCTGTTCTCTTAGGTTTTACCAAAAAAGAGATTTAAAATAATATTAATAAAATATCCAAAATATTAACTCGATTGATTAAAGAAAAATAAATATTGGTCATTATTTTTTTATTTGATACAATTTAATTGTAAATACAATTTTACACTATTAAAAATATAATTTTTCTTCAGCATGTTTGTCCCAGTTCAGAAACTGCAAAATTAAGTCGCCAACACAAAATAGTTATTAAGACATGCATGAAACATGATAAGAACATATAAACACTCTTTTAATTAACAAATAACATAAGAAGAAGTGAAAAGTCCCAGCTCATATATTTTTTTTTATGACATTCTCTATGATTAAATCTCTTGATTTCGTGGCACATTCACAATCCTTGTTACCTATAATATTTAAAATAGAGAATACGTGTCAGATAATAATGTTTAAAAATAAAATTTATAAAATTAAGTAAATAATTCTATGAAATCTAGATATTTCTCTACTCTATGAATGAATCAATAATAAAATAGAATTTTGCTTCAAAGAATATGTTCCTGACGACTTGAAATATATGATAAACTGTTGACCTTGAAACCAAAAAATCATAAGAATATGCATAAGAGTTTAGTAAAACCTTGGAGATAAGTATGAGAAGAAGAACATTTTTTTTTTGAAAAAGGGCTTTCTATTAATTGCATAAAAAGATGAAAAATCTACAAAAGCCCAGTCCGGCTTTAGTTTGTTTTTAAGGGCCCGAAGCCCAACAACAAAGGAAACACATTGTAAAAGATTTTAAAGTGAATCTAGGCAGCCTAGGTTAAACCATGCATAGGCGATGGAATAGTAATCGATCTTGAGAATCACCATAGTTGGAGCAAGAGAGAAGAGATCATCACCCCATTTGAAGCAAAAGAGAAATGAGAATCATAGTGTAGAGAACCATATTTGAAGCATGAGAGAAGAGACGGTCGGATTCATTGCCCTAAAGGAGTCGATCCGATTCCTGATGGTGGAGTCGATGAGTTTGAGTGAAGAGTCAACCGATCTGGAGATTTGTCGATGAAGTCGAGCGTTTCGCTCAGCCGAGAGAGTATACAGAGAGCACTGCCATGCCAGCAAGCATAAACGTTTGTACTCCTTCGATCCGCGCAGATTGCTCATTTGATTTAAGGTTGCATCCCCCAATTCCTGCATGGTTGAAGTGTACATCTAGTGGCTATGCGGATCCAAACTGACCAAGAGTAGTCACAATCGAAAAATAAGTGGTCACGACTTTCGCAGCAGGAGTTACAAAGTAGACAACGAGAGTCTGTTTGGATTCCCCAGTGAAGGATCCGATCTCTAGTTGGGCAACGGTTCAGGGTTATCAACCAAGTTAAGAAGCTGTGTCTAGGAATCCCTCCTTTGCTCCAGACTGCTCGCCACCAAGAAACAAGGCGTGTTGGGTGTAGATGCAATTGTAAATCCCGCGTGTTGAGTATTTTTGATATATCTTACCCTCCATTTGCCATTCATAGTGATCTTCTTCTTCGGACAAGTGTAGAGTAGTTAAATAAGCTTGTAGAGACACTTGGTTTTCAGATCAGGGATTTGGAAGACTCCAATTACCATGGTTATAGACTTGATCGAGAGTAGCTTGAGCATGGATGCCGAGTCTAGCAGGAGATAAGAAGTTTGAGAGGTTTCCAAAAGGCGACCAGTTGTCAGACCAAAACCTACAGGTAGTACCATTCCCTACTCTTAACTTGATCCAGTTGTAGGCTAAATCTTTAACTTTGAGAAGCTCGTTTGCTAACCAAGAGTAGTTTGGTCTCTTTTTCATTGTCTAGAAGCTGCTCAGCGATCCACGCAAAAAATGCAATCTATACCAGGCCACCCAAACTGATCCTAAACGAAAGAAGAGTAGCCAAATGAGTTTCAGGACACAAGCCATATTCCAGGTAGCCAAATCTCTTATTCCCAATCCTCCTTGTTCCTTCGTTTTGGTTAGTGTGTCCCACGAAACCCTTGCATTATGATGACCCTCCAGATGACCTTTCCACAAGAAGGCACTACACATAGAGTTAATCTTACGGATGCAAGCTTTAGGGAGCATGAAAGTTGAGCACCAAAAGTTAGAGATCCCTGCTATCACCGTGTTTATTAGCACTAGGCGACCTGCAAAAGATAAGGATTTTGTACACCAATTGTTAATTTTTCTTTTTACTTGTTGCAGTAATGGCTCACAGTTCTGAAGAGTTAGCTTTTTCGTGCAGAGGGGAACACCGAGGTAACGGACAGGTAGAGTGCCATGGGGAAGACCCGTTGCAGAAGTAATTGAGGTAATTTCTTCCTCTATTAGACCACCACTATATAAGGAGGACTTTTGAAGGCTGATGGCAAGTCCCGATTTCTCTTCAAATTCTTTGAGAACCTCCAAAACATTTTGAACCGACACAACCGAGCCATCAACAAAGATGAGGAGATCATCAGCGAAGCAAAGATGGGTGAGTTTAGCTATGTCACAGTGATGATGGTAACCAAACTTCCCCTCCTTCGCAGCTTTGTTCAACATTAGGGAGAGGTTGTTCATGGCTATGACAAACAGGTATGGCGATAGGGGGTCTCCCTACCTTAATCCTCTTCTTCCCTTGAAATAACCTTGAACTGTGCCATTGTAACCAACTGTGAAGTTTGTTGTACAGATGCAAGCCTGAAGCCATCAGAGGTATTGGTTCGGGATCTCAAGGGCCTGCAAGCAGGTGAAAAGAAAATCCCAGGAGAGTGTGTCAAATGCTTTTGCAATATCTACCTTAATGACTATCCTTTTTGGTCCTTGAGATTTATGGTATCTATTGACTATTTCAGCAGCGAGGACCGTATTCTCCAGAAGAAGGCGATCCTTGACAAAGGCCGTTTGATTTGGAAGGATTAGCGAAGGAAGGATCGGCTTAATCTTTGCAACAAGAAGCTTGGAGACCACTTTGTAGAGAGTATTTAGACAAGATATAGGCCGGTAGTCCTTTATTGATGAAGCACCTGGTTTCTTTGGGATTAAGGCCAAGATAGTGGCATTAGTGGAGGAGGGAAGAAAGGCAGTGTGAAAAAACTGGATAATCGATGTGATAACTTCTGGTCCAAGTATGCTCCATGCCGCCTTATAAAAGCCTGACGTGTAACCGTCTGGTCCTGGCGCCTTATTAGCATTCAACTTATGCATTACATTAATGATGTCAGAGGAGGATGGAATCGCAAGCATAAGTTGCGAGTGTTGACTGGAGGTCCGAAAAGGATTTAAAGCCTGAAACCAATCAAGAGAAGACCGGATAGAACTGCGAGGAAGGTTTTCTGGCCCAAGGATGGACTTGAAATGAGCAATTGCATGATTGCTCATTTCCTCAGGATCTAGAAGTAACTCACCAGAGTCCATCAAGAAGGATCTGATGGTGTTGTAATGAGCTCTAGACTGACACATCTTATGAAAGTATGAGGTATTCAAATCACCTTCTCTTAACCAGTTTACCCGAGATTTTTGTCTGAAATAGCTCTCTTCTATCACTCTCAAAAAGTTCCATTTGGTGTGCAGGTCTCGTTCTTGCTGAAAAGTAGATGGGGAGGGTCTTTGCAGAGCCTGTACCTGTAGATCCATTAACAAACGGTTAGTTTCACTCACTCTCTCTTGTATTTGTGAAAAATTCTCTCTATTTATTTGTTTCAAGTCACTCTTAATGGTCTTTTGCTTCCAACAGAGATCGGATAAAGTTGAAGCAAAGCTTCCGGCTTGAGTCCAAGCTTCCTCAACAAGATGGTGAAAGTTATGGTGTTTAGTGAGGTAGTTAAAGAATTTAAAAGGCCGAGTTCCAGCTTTTGGGAGTTGATATGCAAGGTCAACAAGGCTAGGAGTGTGGTCAGAGGGCAAAGGGGGAAGGAAGGTAGCGGTGCCATTGGGGAAAAGGGTTAGCCAGTGGTTGTTTACCAATACTCGATCTAGCTTTTTGGCAACCGGAGAAGCAGGCTGGTTATTTGTCTAGGTAAAAAAAGGGCCTTGAAACCTTAAATCAAAGAGCTACAACTGGGAGAGACAGTTACTCAGTTCCGTCATTTGAGGTGTTAAGTAGTTTATGCCAGGGGAGGAGTGCTCTTCAAAGTGGATAATTTGGTTGAAATCACCACCAACTAGCCATGGAGAAGTGTGGAGGGCGAATGAACTCTGGATCTGCATGAGCTCAACCCAAAGGTCTGTTCTCTCTTCTTTTATATTTGAAGCATAAACTGTGGTGAAAACAAACTGAAATTTGTTTGCAATGTTCACTTCACAGGTGAGGGATTGCTTTGACTGGTGCATTACTGTGACAGTAGCAGGATCCTTCCAGATTACAATGATTCTTCCATCATCATCAGACAAATGATTAGAGGTAAACTTCTATCCCGGGCATGCTCGAGCTATTATCTGGTTCAGAGTAAGATCTTTGACATGTGTTTCCAAAAGTGCACCAAAAAGCGGCTTGTTGCTATTAAGCCAATTACTTAGGGGCTGATGCTTATCCGGATTATTTAAACCTCGGATATTCCAAAAAAGTGTCTTGTATCCATTATTAATGAGAAAGGGGTTCTCCCTCTAAAGAAGGAGAGCAAACAGATCCGCTAGTGACACTTGGAGCGATAGGTGAGGGGAGTGAGGGCTGATTTGTGTTAACAAAAAGAGGAGGTGAATGAAGAGATGGGTGGGAACGTGAACGTTTTAAAGATGGAGTTAGAGATTTTTCTGGGGTTTGGGGGTAGGGATACGGGAGACCCGAGGGAGTGATAGCTGCAGGGAGGTTGAGAATATAAGGCCCAGAGGGGGTAATAGACTGGGTAAGGACTGAAGATCCAGTATTAGATGGAGGTGGGATATGGGGTAGTGGCTTTTGGGATAGAGTTTTGAGGGGTGAAGAAGCCAAAGGTGATTGATTATTTTGGTTTTTAGGATCTTGAGGCAAGGAAGGGTGAGAGGGGGGGGGGGGGGGTAGGGTTAGTAGGAGTTGTGGTAAGGATTGAGAAAGGGTTAGAGCAAGAAATGGGATTTACAGGACAGGGATTTGGTTTGACTCGGGCAGCAGTGCAAGTTTCCTTAGTAGAAAGGGTAGAGTCTACTGCAGAGGATGAAGCATCAACAGATGACTTTGTCTTCTCTTTATAAACCGCCTTAACTGACTTTGACACCGAGATGTTTTTCTTGCGAGGTGGAACCACTTTAGGTGCCTGTTCTTGTGCTGGAGGGAAGAGGAGACAATTTCTTGCAACATGTCCAAGCTCTTTACAATGTGAACAAGTGGGAGGGAGCCAAGGATACTCTACCAGAATTTCAACAACTTGTCCATTATCTCTAGTATATTCAACCACACTCGAGAGGGGCTTGGTAAGATCAGCTACAACTTTTGCATGAGATTCTTTCAAACTTACAATATTAAGAGTGAAGTCATCTATTTCTTTTGGTTCCCCCACGAGACCAGATATTAGACTCATTCCTTTGTTTGTTCGCAGATCTAGATGAATATCAAACAAATGGATCCATATGGGGATGGAGTTCATAGCAGGAGCTTCAGAAGAGTATGACGATGACCAAGGTATAGTGTGGAACATTGAATCTCCTACATACCAGATGCATTTCTCTAGTACTTTCTGACGAATAAACTCATTAGGGATCCTGACAAGCATAGACCTACTTTGGTAATTCATGTGAATTTCTAACCGCTGTCCTTTTCCCCACATGTGATTCAGGACACTCTGGACTTGATGATAAAGGGGTGGCCTACCTTTGAAAAAGCAGATGATGAAATCTTTATGGAGTTCAGTCCCACGTTGAAAAACTTGGTCTGGAATATGTATTCTCGGGCGCCCAGAATCAGTGACAGTCACAGGGGTGAGTCTCTTTAATGACTTATCCGTTGTCCTTCTTAGTTTTTCAACTAGAGATTTGCCAGCAGTAGTTTGGGGTTTAGAGGGTTGAGAGTGAGCTTGTAGTTCTTTTTGCTGAGGCACAAGAAGAACTGGAGTAGAAGAAGCTCCAGTAGTACTATGGGTACCAGGGTTTGCAGTTGGTGGAAGGGTTAATGAAGAGGGTTGTTTGGGGAGGACGGGGTTGGATTGAGTCTGCGGGGTGGAGGCAGGATTGGTTAGGAGCGGAGAAGTAGATTTAGGAGATAACACAATAAATTTTTCCTGAGCAGTGCTGTCTTTAGGAACTATACATCCAGATCTAGGGTTCCGGGTATCAAGATTTGGGGATCTAGCCTCGGGGCTTTCAACCTGAAGCATCTCGATATTAGTAGTAGAGGGAGTAGACAAATTGGGGCTTCATACAACAGGCTCTAAGTGGCGAGCAGTTTGTTGTCCGAGTTTTGGCTTGCGGGACGATGAGGTGGAGAAGGGGGGAAGTGGGTAAGGGAAGGAGAAATGGTTGGGTCAGGAGGGTCAGGGGGCAGGAGAGGTGGCGGAGATTTGCTCTCACCAGCAGTGGGAAGCGAGGGGCTCAGGGCGGAAGTACGACCATTAGAGAACCAAGAGTTCGCCAATGGGGTCGCCATCAGGCGGAAGCAAGTTTTTTTTTTTGTTTAACGTATTTGAGAAGAAGAACATGCTGATTTATTTTTGCTTCTGTTTTTGTTTACAAATCCAGTTTTTTCTATATTGTTTGTGGGATAATCTAGAGGGATGTATGCAAACAATGGTATGCAACAAATGATTTCGAAAATATAAGATGAAAGTAATGTTATGAGTTTAAGACTTTAAGTAGCTCTCCAATATTTATAGGCGATGTGGGTGGATTTGAGAATATACTTAGCATATATTTACCGAATCAAATATTATATGAAAATTTGGTAAGTACCTTTAATTTCGACGATTTGTTTCAGATATATGTTAACTAAATTTCAGTTTATATATTAAAAACTAAATATAGAATAGAGATTTGGTAATTACCTTAAATATCGCCAGTTTGATAGTATTCTAATTCCTCAAAATTGGCCAGTTTGATAATATTTTTTTTCCTCATTAATTTTGAATATTAATTGTAATTGTTAGATCTTCTCCGAGACTTCTCATTGATGCTCTTCAATTATTTAATGATTTTTAAATATAGGATCCCCGTCCTTTGAAGACTAGATCCGAACGGGTTATATGCGATCCGAACAGCACTATCTTTGGCTGCTTAAATTTCCAAGCTTTTAGGTCCTAATTACCCTAATTTGTTTTTTTTATTTGTTCTCCAAACTTTTTATAGAAAGGATAATACATGGAATTCTGTTTTGTTTATTTTTTTTATCCCTAACTACACTCCCAACTAATAGTATAGATTGACTTCACACTGGTTATGGTCAAATATTTAATCGAGACACAAAACTATTGAAATCGTTGTAGCAGATAATAAATAATGATATATAGTCTCATGCTGTATTTATCAATGCCGCCCACTAGTATTTCATTATTTTACGTTCAAAGCATTGGTCAGCGATACGTTGTAGCAGACAGATAATCCTATACGTTTTGACGTTTTGTTACCGTCTTACTAATTCAGTCTTTCACATTATATACGTCGTGTATAAGATTTGGTCGAAGACCTATAATTACAATTCGTACAATGTAGTGATCTCTTAACAATTTATGAATGAAACAACAACAAAAACAACAACAAACTGAAAACCGAAGAGAGCCGAGCCTGGTTTTGGTTATCATTGATAAATTGAAATTTTTTTGTTACAACTCTAAAATTAATTTGGCTTACTTGCGGTGGGGGCAGCAATATATTTGAAAACAAAAAAAAAACAAAAAAAATGTTAGAACAACATGATGGTATGTTATCTTTACATAATATATAAAAAGGGAGATCGATAGAGATATAAACAGGGAATTTATTTCATGATCATTTTTGGTTCTCTAAAAGCGGGGCACATCTAATAAGAATCAAATCTTTTAACAACTTTGTTTCGTCTTTACGTTTCAAATTTAACCTCCGATACAATTTTACCATTTTCTATTTCTCGTGACTTTATCGCAGTTTGCGAGTAGCAATTTGGGGACAACATTGATCTGATTTTCTGTTTTGAAATTTACGACTTTGATTATTCTCGTACTTACAACTTTAAAAAAAATGACTAAAATGATAGTACTAATTAAAAGACTATTGGCTGAATAATATTTGCCACCACATCGATCCACACCAGCAGCCAGCAGGATTCAAGTTTGACTAAGACCTTCGTGGAAGAATTATCCCTAAAGAAAAGCTTCTCGATCGGTAGATCAATAAATTGATGCATAATGAATGAGATCTCATGGGCCTACGTGCGTGCTGATCTCGAATCTACAACCGTAAAGCGTTTTGTGGTCTATATTTATTTGTTCATTTTGATTTTGTTTTTGTTAATTTGGACATATCTTGTAATTTCCCCAAGACCACGAGTATTTGCGATATAATATGTGTGTGCCCGGATTCAAAAATATAAAGTCGGCATCAAATGTCGAATTATGATATTTATCGTAACAAACACAAAAGAAAATTGCGGTTAGAAGCTCATATAATCAAATACCTTTTGACAAAGTATAACAAGAACCTGGCATATGGAGATATGGCAGCTTTAGGATTCGTACCAAGACCGGAGAGACCAAACCAAACATTTAAATTAGGTGTTCCTAAAGAAGTTACAAAGTCTCCTCTCTTACAAGCAAAGCACCTAACCTAACAGCCCTTTTAACAAATTAAACCTGTTTTGACCGGCTTCACCCCAATCAAGCTAATATTTGGTTCTCGATTAATTTGAGGTCTAGAACCCGGTTAAATTCCCTACCACTGTATAATTGCAAGGGGAAACAAAGTATTTCTAGCTAGTTTAACTTAGGTTTCGTTCACTGTTAACTCGTGTCATTCCTTGCACAACCAAACCGGTTTTTTCCACATTAGTTTCGGTTAGTGATTTGAATCAACCATGATATCAATTAGTTGAAGCCGGTATTATTTATCATCACTAAAGAAAAACCGTACATTCCGTTATGATTTTACCAAATTGACAGCCTGGTGGATCTGTTGGTGCGTATGTACGTTGTATATACTTAGATCACACTCTAATTTATTTATTTTTCCCTGAATTATTGGTGCATGTGTATTTGTATATAAATACATGTATACTTTGCATGCACATGTTAATGCATATGTAACGTAACTCAGTAGTCACTACTTCACTTTTTGGTATTCCATTTAAAATTTGATTACTTCATTTTTGTAAATACCATAATATATATAAGATATATATACTCGTATTATTGAACCATATATAATGTAAATTTCAGGCAATTCTATGAAAAGAAAATGTAAGTGTATGAGAGAACAAAAAACATAAAAATATTTGCAGATTCCATAAGCTTTAAAATTAGAGAACACTTATCAAGGAGAGATCTGAAGCTTTGTCTATAGTAAGTATAAAATAAATTTGGATAACATTTATCCAATCAAATTCATTTTCTATCAGCTTGTGTACATCAGTAAATTTGAACTGACTCCTTGAACCAGATGCCATGTCTCATGAGCACAAGCATCAATGAAATATTTTTTATGATTATTTTCTATTAACAATTATTTCAGCTATATCTCTTTAATTAAAAACTGCTTCAGATGTGTCCAAAAAAAAAAATACTGTATACCGGAGATAAAGAATTACTTATTGAAAAGATCCAGAAATTAATGAATGTGGGCAATGGGCATGTAATGACTGTCATGTCATCAATTATCTCGTTGTACAACGTATATGTGTTCCCTGGCTAGGACATATATCCCATAAAATATAAATGACCCAAAAGATTACAAAATAAAGGTGCCATCAATCTTGGAGATGTCACCTCATTGTTTATTGTTTATGCCATCTTTTACTAAGTTCCATCACTTTGTTTTCGTAGGTCGAAAACGAATCTCAGGTTTCTTGTAAGTACAGTCTATACATTTTACCTTATACCGGGATGAAAACATGTATCGTTTAAATGGTTACTCATCCATAAATCGAACGAAACAACAAAGTATATAGACACGATGCAGTTCAACTAAAACGGTGATGCGGATGTATGTATATAACGACTTCCAAAACAGGCCGAACTATTTAATTACAAGCTCCTCAAGTCATGTGGTATTTGTTTTTTGGTTTCGGACACAAGTTACACAAAGTGAGCAAACATCATAGTTTCTAAACATCATGATGACACGTGGCAGAACTCGTGACGTCGGATCCACATGCTGATACTTTAACGCAGCGCCACGTGATGGAAAACGGAAAAGCGTCACATGATTGAGCAGGATCTAATGAACTGACTGACCAATCAGGGAGGGACACATGAACCTTATCACGTGTACTTTATTCCGACCGTCCCCTCTCGCAAGTGCCCCTCCCGTCACTCCGTCAGTACCGCTTTTGTTTATCCTCTATAACTTTTTTTTGTATATGTTTTAAGATTCCTAGAGATTACATGCTTTCTTTCTTGTTTTGGTTTTTGTGCGACATTGTATATAACTTGATATTACCAAGACATATAAACATAGCTATAGATGAAGTACCCTTTCCGTTATATCGTTATCAAATTAAGCTAAATTAAACTTAACCAAAATTGAAATTTGTACCTTTTGTTGGGTCAAGTCCCACTAATCCGCTGTGAGTATGTCTCTTGACATAAGGTTTTCACAAGCTCACCACATACAAAACATTCGAGCCAAAATTCAAAATTCTAAATTGGCAACACAACAACTTTTTTTAAGAGGAGTCGAACATAAAATCTCTTAAAATTTACCCCATAAGATCAAGATCCTCAACAACCCACCACCACCACACACACATATTAAAATTATACTTCTTTGTTGAACAAATGTTTGAAGACTTTTATTTTAAACTAATCCTAAAATAATATAAGAAAATAAAACAAATGGGACAAGTTATGCAATTATTATACCGAGATATATTTGTCTGCATAATTTTTTTTAGTGCAAGTAAAATTGTTTGATGTTTTCTTTCACTGGAATCATGATAATATTTCAAAAATAAAAATTGATAAATGTTTTTTTTTTAATTACATGTTTGTGTATAATTTTAAATTTTTTTCATCAGATAGACATATGCAGAGTGAGTTAATAAATGAAAAATTCATCACACTGTATAACTTAAAAGTGAATGAATATTCGATAAACTTAAAAGTTAACTATGATCTAATATCGTGATCATTGGTGATATTATAAATGAAAAGTGTCGTTAATTACCCAACCAAAAGCTATGCAAACGACTTGGGTATGCATGTGGGAGTAGTTGCTAATCACTAAATTTCATTGGCTTAGACGCTTTATGTCATGTGTCGTCACATGTTTATAATCTTATTTCTCCAGTAAGAAATTATTTGTTTTAGTCAAATAGATAGGGAAAAATCATTTCAGTGCCATCTCAATGATTGTTTCTACGTACGGCTTAAACGTAATCAGTTGCACTGCATGTACGCATGTGTTCGTTTGAACTGATACATAGATCATTTAAAACTTTCTTTCCTAAGTCGAATTTATTAGCAATCACAGTCTCCAACTTCATATGAATATCTATATATCTCGATATTTTTTTTGGCACCAAAAGATAATCATTTATTTAAGTTTAAAACGGACATTGTTTTAAAGAAAAACAATCTAAGTTGAAGAATTTACATCGAAAAAAAAAAAGAATTTCGTGCTCTTACCTTTTTGACAAAAAAAATTTGCACGATATTATTTAAATAGAGAATAAAAATCAACAAGAACGTGGAAACAAAAGTTTTAAAACACTAATAATAGGTGTTCAAAACACACATATTCATATGAATATATGAATTTCGTGATCTGTTCGAATTAAGACTATTCATATATTCGTGATCTGTTCGAATTAAGACTATTCAGATATATTCATGTTCCCTTTGATAGTTAGATATATAACAAAAGTGAGAACGTGATATATTTAACCTGTTCTTATTATTTGTCAATTTAGTCTATATATATTCATTCGTTTCTTTTTTTTGGTCAAGATATACTATCGCTTTCATCTTTTTTATTTTATTCGGCTCATGTAAATTCAAATACTACTTTTTTGAGAGTTGTAAAGTTTTGTAGTTGGAATCAATATAATTAAAATTAAGTTAAGTTAATGGCTTATATGCTGCCGACGTGTTTGTCCTAATGAAAAAGACAAAGTCAGTCGTTTCACGTCATTTAGTTTGTCAACAATAAATCAATTATTACTGTTCAATCAAAATATTGATGAGTTAATTCATAAAACGGACCCGACAACCACATGAACTTCGGATTTAGGCATCATAGGCACTGAACTTCGAATATAGGCACTTTTAGTAGGTTAAAAGACGTCTTTACCCTTGCTGGTTTGACATCATCCTTGCTCTAACCAAGTCGCTCTAGTTTCCAAATAGGATCTGGTTAAAAAAAAAAAAAGATTATGACGACACAGACAAAACCCCTTCCACTCAATCTTCCCAACCTCCCATACTATTCATTTACTCTCTCTCATCTCATCCAGCCGAACCATCTTCCACCTCCGATGGTGAAGAAAAGGAGTAATTGGCATCTTAATGGGTCAGATCCTTTCCTTAGTGGCATCGACAAACCTCACCCAACCCCAAAGGTGGCGGGGCCGTATTCATAAACGCCCTGGTCGACTCGTCATTGAGGACTCAGAACGGTGCGACGCTACCCGCCTCCTCTGATTCCAATCGGTGGTAGTAACCCATAATTGATGGTAAACTTATGTTACCATTTAGCAAGAATTCGACCGAATGTCTCAATAATAGCTTTGCATAATATGATTTGTGGAGATTCTGTTTTTTTTTTTTTTTTTTTTTTTTTTTAATTAATTTTCAAAACACCTGTGAAGAGGAGGAGTGGAAGAAGCGGTTCTTGGGTCGATGACTCCGTCTTGGGATCGAAGAGGAAGCTTAAAGCCCCATGTTTATCCACTTCTTGTTTGATTGAAATCACCAAACTCCAATTTCATAATTAGTTGGTACTTTTTTGTGCAGTTTTGTGAATTTTTGTGTTGTGTTTCGCTCTCCTTACTTGTATTCCTCACTCGTTTCAGTTTCAACAAACGCTGAGGAATAGTTTTGACCACCACAACAAAGTTAAATTGGTTTCCCCTTGGCTTTAGTCATCCTCTTGCCTTTAGGTTATAGTTTTGAACACAATCCATCTTTAAATTGGTTTCCCTTGGGTTCATTCAACCATCCTGGCTTTAGGGTATATAGTTTTGAACATAAACATATATATTAAGTCGCTTAGATGGACAAAAAAATGAGATATCTCCAACATCTGATGCATGTTAAAGTTGTCAACTTATTTATATAACAAGCATTATAAAGATGTATTGGTTCCCAATGTTCTATGCTACTACAAAGCTCAACATTGTACTAGTCACGTAGATAGAAGAAGAAGCTTGCAAGAGTTGAAAAAATGATCACTTTGTAGAGAACAAATTTGGATCGAATATATATGCATGGTCCTCATATATATATATACTTTTTTTTCTTTAGTATTGGAATTAGGTATATACATCGCCCTACACCCAGAGACTTCTGGCTGTAAAAAAAATGATAATAGTGTAAATAATATAGTTGAAAAATAACGAATCCTATCAAAGCATGTGTGTGTGTGCCTTAGAAGAAGATCATGTGTTATCTGCTGCTGAACACAAGAAAAAAAAAAAAAGATGAGGACCAACCCAATGCCCTTTTTCATCAACCGCACTTGTCCATTATTCTTTCGACCTCTACGTTACACCAAAAGGAAAGAAACCTCCAACTATATACATTTACTTCTTTTTTTTTTGTTTTTTTTTCATGCCACAAAAATATATGTATATTTATTTCTCTCTTATAAACTTAAGATAATGGGATTATATCCATAGTGATATATATTTAAATATCAACAACAGTGTAAAAACCCACCAAAAAGGCAAAAGGCAGACATTTTGGAAATATCGTAGATTTATAGCAATAAACTAGTACACATCATTATCTAGAGTGGTGATAAGATTTGATGGCCTAACTTCACATTCATTAATATTTCATTTTACCTCATCTGAAAACTTGAAAATATCATAAATTTATTTTTTACTAATAAAATTAACACACCATTTGATAAGAAAGAAATCTCTTAATTAGAATTTTTATCAAAAGAAAAAAATTCAATTAGAATAGTTGAGTATGAAAACTTAGAAAGATTAGGTAGATGTAGTTAAAATTTTGAATCATAAGACAAGAAATAAGAAAGACATATCAAACGTGATTAGATGGATCGAAAAATATATATAGGCATAATAACATTGTTTTCAAAATTTACACATCATAATAAATTCGACAATCTAAAAATCATTAAATAATCTTTTTGTTTTACCAAAATAAAATACTACATATAGCATATAGTAATACTAAAAAACGGTTTGATAGGGACAGTTAGGTAAATTCCAAAGAAATGTCAACCGAAGAAGAGTTCGGTATAAAATTAAACCGGAACGGTTAAGAGTTCGTTCTCTTCTTATTTCTTCTTCTTCCTTCTTCTTCCACTCTAAACGTCCCCTGCGATTCATTTACAGAGAGCCACACAGATTGAGACAGAGAGAGAGAGAGAGAGAGAGCAAGAATCTCTTATCAAAAAAGAACTCTCGAGTACCACCACTTCTCTTGGATTACGTGAAAAAAAATCTCAACTTTTTGGTTTTGAAGAAGCTCTCAAAATTGAGTTACTCTTCTTTTGTAGAGTCTTTGTGAGTTGACCTGGTTTACTGTTTTGATTCGTCTTATGGAGTTGATCGAATTGAAATAACTACTTTGGTTCCTGGGGAATCTTTTTTTTTTTTTGTTTTCTGGTTGTGTGAAAGAGAATAAAAAAAAAAATGTCGACGAAGATGAAAGGAGAGATTTTTATCTCTAAAAGCTTAGTATCTAAGAAATGGACATTATTACTCTGCTTTGGGAGCTTCTGCTTTGGGATACTCTTCACCGATAGGTATGAATTTTTTTTGTTTTTCTGGAACAGTTTTTGAATTTGTGCTCCATTACTACTTTGGGATGCTCTTATTATGATTTGTTTCTTCCACAGATTGATCGAGTTTAAAAAAAGAAAACAAGTTTCGTGTTTCAATGGGTTTTGATTACTTTATTCAATTTTAACAAATTTGCTTTCTGATGTTTTATAAATTTTCCTCCTTTTTGGGTCTTGACTGGTGTATACTCACCATTGTTTTGAACCTCAATGTTTCAACTTTTGACTATTTTGATCTGATTGGTAATTTCGTTTCTTGTCATTTCCTATTCTCTTTGGTTTGATGAAACAGAATGAGATGTATAGCACTCACATGATGATTACTGTATATACCTTTGGAGTAAGCTACAAGACCTGAATTTTGAAACTAACACACTCTCAAAACATTTGGTATGAAATTTCCTGTTGCAGGATGTGGAATATTCTAGAGTCTAAAGACATAACTCGACCATCCGTAACAGAAGCTGAAAGGTTGAAGCTGATCTCTGAAGGCTGTGGTCCCAAAACTGTGAGTGTAATAATGTGTTCTTTGTTGGATTCATTTTTAGTAAAATGAGTTTGCTGTGTTAATGGTCTGATTGGTTTTGATTTTTTTGCTTTACCAGAAAGAAGTAAATCGTGATCCTCAGGCTTTATTTGGAGAAGTTTCAAAGACTCATAACGCTATACAGTAAGATAACTCTTAAGCTGAAGTGATCCAAAAACATTATCTTCCAAACCTTCTTATAACTAAAATCTGTTCTTGTTTAACTTTCAGGTCATTGGATAAGACTATTTCAAGCTTAGAGATGGAGTTAGCCGCAGCAAGATCAGCTCAAGAATCTTTAACAAACAGTGCTCCTATATCGAATGATGTAGAGAAGAAGCAATTACCTAGGAAAAGACGGTATTTGATGGTTGTAGGGATTAATACCGCTTTTAGTAGCAGAAAGAGAAGAGATTCTGTTCGAACAACTTGGATGCCTTCAGGTTCTCACTTCATTCTCTATCTTCATTATCTTCAAGATTGCTGATATCAATATGTTTCTTGATGGTTGTATACTGCTTGTAGGTGAAAAAAGAAAAAAGTTGGAAGAAGAGAAAGGAATTATTATACGGTTTGTGATTGGTCATAGGTGAGTTAACTATGTTCTTACATAGTTACTGAGATGAGTCGAATTCAGTATTCTCTGTATATCTGATGTTATATGTCATTGGTTCTTTAGTGCCACTGCTGGTGGAATTCTAGACCGATCCATTGAAGCAGAGGACAAGAAGCATGGAGATTTCTTGAGATTGGTATTTTTTTTTTCTCACATCTTTTGATGTCCAAAGTCATTATTATAGGTTTCTTATCTTCATTTGTGATTCTCTACTGCTTTTAACAGGACCATGTTGAAGGATACCTCGAGTTATCAGGCAAAACGAAAACATATTTTTCTACTGCGGTTTCAATGTGGGATGCAGAGTTCTATGTTAAAGTAGATGATGATGTTCATGTAAATATCGGTAAGCTCTACAAGCTAGTAACCTTGTTCCCCATTTTGTATGTTGCTACTGCTAGTATCAAATGTTTTTGTTTTGAAATATCCACAGCAACCCTTGGGGAAACTCTTGTTAGACACAGGAAGAAACCTCGACTCTATATCGGCTGCATGAAATCTGGTCCAGTCCTCTCTCAAAAGTAAAAATCCCATTTCTCTCACTTTCCTTCTTTTATGAATCAGTTTCTTGTTTTCGTTTTAACTCTTGTTTTTGTCTATGGAGCAGAGGAGTTAGATACCACGAGCCTGAGTATTGGAAATTTGGTGAGAACGGGAACAAGTACTTTCGTCATGCTACTGGACAGTTATACGCCATTTCAAGAGACTTGGCTTCTTATATCTCTCTTAATCAGTAAGATTTGAACTTCTTTGTAATTGTATTCATGTCTCATTCTCCATCTAATTTCCTGTGTTAATATGTTTCAGGCGTGTTCTGCACAAATATGCAAATGAGGATGTTACATTAGGTGCTTGGTTTATCGGGCTTGATGTTACACATATCGATGATAGAAGGCTATGTTGCGGCACTCCTCCTGGTACCTTTCTCCGTTTCTCTTCCTTTCCCCCAATTTTTCTAGACTCAGTTCAAAAGATTCTAAATGATTGTAAAGTCGCAAAACGTTGTTAGTTTAGTTCTAAGTACCTAACTAGAATATTTTATTCGAAGCTAAGATTACCTTAACCAGAATCTTGATGTAACTAAATGTGATTCTTGGAAAATTGCAGATTGTGAATGGAAAGCACAGGCAGGAAACATATGTGTAGCTTCATTCGACTGGACATGCAGCGGTATCTGCAGATCAGCTGATCGGATAAAAGAGGTTCATAAGCGATGTGGTGAACCGGAAAACGCTATCTGGAAAGCCAGTTTTTGAGGCCTTCCGCAACATTATTATACATATAGATCATATAAAGAATTGTTTCCACTTTCAGATCCAAACGGTCATCAAACGATGATCAAGCGGAAACATTTCTTCTTCTTCATATTCTTTATGGACCAAGAAGATACCTACTTCTGTTGTATATCATAGATTCATAGTTACTTACTTACATAGGAGAGGACTAGAGAGAAATATGTATGAAGTGAACCTCTTGCAAAGATAGGGTTTGCGTTTAAGAAACGGTTTGTAACAAAGCGTTTTCCGTTTTAGTAGAAGGAAGCTAGACGCTGCAGCAAACGCGCCTGCTTCTTTTTTTTTTTTTTTTTTGGTTGTTTTATTTTTGGAGTGAAAGTATAGTTTGTGGATTTAGAGTTTAGACCAATACAAGCTACAATATTATTGATTTGATTAGGAATTTAGGATTTTCGATTTGTGAATCATGAATAAGAAGATTTCAAGTTTGTGTATCTTCTTCTGCTTTAGACTTTACTTAAAGTAACGCATTTTTTAATACCTTGTTACAAAGAAATAAATATAACAATGTTTGTGGCACTCACAAGTCATAATGCTCCTTTTATTTACTTACTCTGTGCCCTCACACAATCTCTGGTTCGGTGGTTGTACGGAGATGGCGGAGAAGGCAAATCCGGCAAGTTCTGAGACCTGTTTAGTCGGAGGGACTTAAATTTTGCATTTTTATTCTGCCCACGTAATAGCTCTCGCCTCTCGGACAATGAGGGAGACGAAGCAGGGTCTCATTTCCTACTCGCTGAAAAAGGTCAGATTTTTTTCTCTCTTCCTCTTCTTTTGGTGACTTGGTACCAAGTGGTGAAACATCAAGAACTCAAATGAGTTGTGGGTTTTGTTTAGAGGAAGACAAAATTGATGTGACCGAAAAAAAAGGTAACCCTTGATGAGCAAAACTGAACCAAACAAAAATAAAGTCTTTGTGTCTTTTCATTATTCACGAGAAATTTGATACGAGTTGCTGTGTCTATGTTCCATTTTTTGGATTCTTCTGTGATTTTGTATTGGGAACGTGTGCTCTTTGGTTTCTTCACCGCCATTTTTACGCCCCTTTTGTATTCTACCGAAACGTTTAGTTAGTGTTCCACTTCTCTAATTTGTGAGTTTTCCTCTTACTCTGCTCACCCTTTCCTTCTTCTCTGTACAATTGGTTTCCTCACAAAGTTTGGTTCTGTATCTGTGAGTTACTACCATAGTACCATAGTACGATTTGCTTGGTATGTTGTTCATTTTAGAAGTTTCTTATGTGATTGTTGTGATCAATATATGTGTGTTAAAGAGTATTGGTTTTGGTAAATAGCTTATTTTCTCAAACGAGGTTAAAGGCTTTAGGGAAAAGGCGAAAAGGTATAGAGAGCTAAAATGGAAAAGGAAAGTATGGTCATTTCGCACTATACATGTGAATAGCTATCCAACAAAATAGATAGAAAACAAGCGGTCGGGCTCTTTAGTTTAAAGTCTAGATAAGTATCAGTCCCTTGATAGACTCAACTACACTGTTTCACTATTCTAATCAAAGTTTTTTGTCTGTTTACTACTTTGTAAAGTTGAAAGAAAACGCCTTTTTAGAGATATTTCTCACCGCTTTTATGTATCTGCAGGGTATGATATAATATCCAGAGGATACAAGGGGTCAGGGTGAGGGGAGTGTTTACTGTTTACGACTGAAGCTATGACGGAAACGGGTTTCATTCTCATGTTGTTCCCTTTGGTAGTATTGGGATTGTTTGTTTTGAAATGGGTGTTGAAGGGAGTGAATGTTTGGATTTATGAGTCCAAACTTGGAGAGAAAAAACACTATCTGCCTCCAGGAGATTTGGGATGGCCTGTCATAGGCAACATGTGGTCCTTTCTTAGAGCTTTCAAAACATCTGATCCTGAATCCTTCATCCGATCCTACAACACAAGGTATATACATCGCTCTCTCTCTCTTCTCAAACTATTTCGCACAAAGTGCGCGCTCAGTTCCATTACTATTTGCTTTGGTTGAGATTTTATTTTTGCTTCTCCATATCATAATTGACAACGTAGACATACTCTCCGTGTCCTTAATGATACAGATATGGGCGTACCGGTATTTATAAAGCGCACATGTTTGGGTACCCATGTGTATTAGTAACAACACCAGAGACTTGTCGACGAGTACTAACAGATGATGATGCCTTCCACATAGGTTGGCCAAAATCCACCATGAAACTCATTGGCAGGAGGTCCTTTATCGGTATCTCTTTTGAAGAACACAAGCGGCTCAGGCGTTTGACTTCTGCTCCTGTCAATGGTCCTGAAGCTCTCTCTGTCTACATACAATACATTGAAGAAACTGTTATTACTGGTCTAGAAAAATGGTCCAAAATGGGAGAAATCGAGTTCTTATCTCATGTGCGTAAGCTTACATTTAAAATCATTATGCACATATTTCTCAGCAGTGAGAGTGAGCATGTCATGGATGCATTGGAACGGGAATATACCAACCTTAACTATGGAGTTCGAGCTATGGGTATTAATCTTCCTGGTTTTGCCTATCATAGAGCTTTGAAGGTAAACCATTAAGCAACCTTTTTTGCCACTTTGTTTCCATTTGTGCATACCTTTTGGGATTTAAGGATTGGTATATTCCATTTATACAGGCAAGGAAGAAACTTGTAGCTGTCTTTCAGTCCATCGTGACTAATCGAAGAAACCAAAGGGAGCAGAACGTTTCATCCAGGAGAAAAGACATGTTAGATAATCTAATAGATGTTGAAGATGAAAACGGAAGAACTTTAGATGACGAGGAGATTATTGATATTTTGTTGATGTATCTTAATGCGGGTCATGAATCCTCTGGACACCTCATTATGTGGTCTACCATTTTGCTGCAAGAACACCCTGAGATTCTACAAAAGGCAAAGGTAAATGAGAAGATATCTTCTTCTTTTTCGTTCCTTTTTCCATTTCACCATTTCAGTTTACAATCTTGAGTTGTGATATTTAAATTACCATAGGAAGAACAAGAGAGGATCTTGAGAAAGAGAGCGCCAGGTCAGAAGTTGACACTAAAAGAGACGCGTGAAATGGAGTATCTTTCTCAGGTTAAGTTTTCTGGCTTATATAACATGGCATTATAGTATGATTTGTAACAGTCTTTTACTGATAGAAGAGGTTTTACCAGGTCATTGATGAGACACTTCGAGTAATAACATTCTCTCTGACGGCCTTCCGGGAAGCGAAAAGTGATGTCCAAATAAACGGTCAGTAATACTCATTAGCTACATGGAACACGGCAAATCATTTGAAAGCTTTTATAGTTCTCCTTTTTCATGTTTTGTTTTCAGGCTATATCATACCAAAAGGCTGGAAGGTTCTGACTTGGTTTAGGGACGTTCATTTGGACCCTGAGATCTACCCGGATCCAAAGAAATTTGATCCTTCAAGATGGAAGGTATCTAGAGATAACAGAGTTCTAACTCTAAACTGTATTAGGTGATGAAGTCTCTTATATGTCAAAAGTAACTGAACATTGTCTGGTTCATTCAACAGGGATACACACCAAAAGCAGGCACATTCCTTCCTTTTGGTTTAGGAAGCCATCTGTGCCCTGGAAACGATCTTGCCAAGCTCGAGATTTCCATATTTCTTCATCATTTTCTCCTCAAATACCGGTAACTCTCTCTCTCCCTCTCTGTGTATATAGCTCAGCTGAAGAATCATAATGTTTTGTTTCCAATAACGAAATTGCAGGGTGGAACGGAGCAATCCCGGTTGTCCAGTGATGTTCTTGCCTCACAATAGACCCAAAGATAATTGCTTAGCAAGAATCACCAAAACGACGGCGTAATCATTCTGCAAACTAGTTAGACCAAATCCAAATGTACTGTATAAGCTTCTTCTCAGGTTTTCCCATTGTTCTCCCTCTCTTCTCTTAGAACTCGATCCAAACCAGTTTCGGTTTGTGAATTTGGTTTACTAGCAAAAAACTATATGTATCCATAGAGTTTGAAGGAATTTTCCAAGTAATATACCAAACTTTTTCAAATTAGGATATATAAAAAAAAAGTAAAATTTTAGTTTCCTGAAATAGTTTGATTACCACATTAAGGATAATGTGGATTGGAGTAAACTAAGGTTTGTTCTTTTATTTCGCATTTATTAGCCTAATAAATGCATCATTTTATTTCTTCTCTCTCGTTATCTAAATAGTACTAATTTCAAACTTCTAATACAAGTGGAGAATTGACTTCTTCAATAAATTGAAATATTCAAATTAAATTGGTATTGATTAATTGAACTAAATTTATAGATTAGTAGTTGTACTTACTTTTCTCGAATTAAAATTAGAAGACAAATATTTTGTAAGAATTTAGCAAAATTAGAAATATAATTAAAGATAAGAGTTTAAAAAGCCCACAGAGCAGAGAGAACAGAACAGAGAACAACAACAGCACCGTTATCTCCTGTCCACTATCTGAGTTTTTCTTATACACAGACAAGAAAACAAATAGACAGCTCGAGAGCGAGACTCTTGTTCCATTTTTTTTTTTTTTTACAATTTCTTCTTCTTTCTTTAAATTTAGCAACTTTTTCTCTTCACACAATAAAAAAAGCTTCGATTTTGATCCGTAATTAGTGTTTTGCTACATTGGATTCTCACTTTTTCTCGACTGGTGTGTTCCATTCCTGAGCCCTGATTTTGTGGGGGAAACAGAAAAAAAAAAAAAAAAAGTTTGGATTTTTATTTTATTTTTCCGGTGAGGGAAAAAAAAATGACGACGAGAGGAAGCAGATCGGAGAAAGTGAAGAGAATATTCCAGCAATTCGACATGAATCGTGACGGTGGGTTAAGCCGTGAAGAGATGTCGTCTCTCGTCGTAGCTGTAAACCCTAGGGTTAAATTCAGCGACGAACAAATCAGCGCGATTCTCGACGAAGTCTTTCGTACCTACGCTGAGTTCATCGACGGTGATAAAGGTTTGACCTTTGACGGTCTTCTCCGTACTTACGACGACGGAGCCGGAGACGTTGATCGTGATTTCGACGCTTTAGGAATTGAGTTTAACAACGCCGATGAGACGACAAAAGGTGGCGGTGGCTCGGAAGCTTCGTCTTCTTCGATTACTGATGAGAGAGCTGTTGAGGCTCAGAAGCAGCAGAGGACGGCTGCTTGGGCGGTTTCTCCCAACCATGGAATCGTTTTCGATGAGACGTGGAAGCTTGTTGATGATTTGGAGATTCTTGTGAAGAGGTTGAAGTCTAAGCAGGAGAAAGATGGGAAATTGAAAGCGGATGGTAACAATAATAACAATGTGGATGCGTTCTCTGATGCTGGATGGTCTAGAGAGTTAGGTCCGTCTTCGGATATTTCTGATAAGAGAATCTATTGGGAAGAATCGAGTCATGATTACTCGGTGTTTGTTAAGGAACTAGGAGTGTTGAGAAGTAAAGCTGACGGTGCTAGATCAAGAGAAGAAGCATTTGATGGACATATGGCGATTGGTAGGGTTTTGTATGAGCATCAGTTGTTTAAAGAAGCTTTTGTTAGCTTCAAGAGAGCTTGTGAGTTGCAGCCGACGGATGTGAGACCTCATTTCAAAGCTGGGAATTGTCTTTATGTGTTGGGCAAGTATAAAGAGTCGAAAGATGAGTTTTTGTTGGCCTTGGAAGCTGCAGAGTCCGGTGGGAATCAATGGGCTTACTTGCTTCCTCAGATTTATGTTAACCTTGGTATCTCTCTTGAAGGTGAAGGTATGGTTTGGAATGCTTGTGAGTATTATAGAGAGGCTGCGATTCTTTGTCCAACGCATTATAGAGCCTTGAAGCTACTAGGTAGTGCTCTGTTCGGTGTAGGAGAGTATAGAGCTGCTGTGAAGGCTTTAGAGGAAGCTATATATTTGAAACCAGATTATGCGGATGCGCATTGTGATTTGGCTTCGTCGCTCCATGCTATGGGTGAGGATGAGAGAGCTATTGAGGTTTTCCAGAGAGCTATAGATTTGAAACCTGGTCATGTTGATGCTCTTTATAACCTCGGTGGGCTTTATATGGATTTGGGTAGGTTTCAGAGAGCTTCAGAGATGTACACTAGAGTTTTAGCTGTGTGGCCTAACCATTGGAGGGCTCAGTTAAACAAGGCTGTGTCTCTGTTGGGCGCTGGAGAGACTGAAGATGCTAAAAGGGCTTTGAAGGAAGCTCTGAAAATGACAAACCGAGTTGAATTGCACGATGCGATATCTCATCTGAAACAGTTGCAGAAGAAAAAAGTCAAAAATGGTAATAATGTGATCGAAGAAGGTCCGTTCATCGTTGTGGAACCTTCTAAGTTCAAGACGGTAGGCGAGAAGACTACTTTAAGACCAGATTTAGCCATAGCACTTCAAATTAGAGCCTTCCAGAGAGTTACAAGGCTTTGGAAATGCGATGTTGAAGCATTAAGAAGAGAGATGAGAGACAACAATGTTCCTGTATCTTATTCCGGCAATGGAGGACCAACAAAATCTATAAGGAGACCAAACTTAGAAGAGATTCTCCGGCGTCTGCTTAATGTCCTGAAACCTGAAACTTTTCAAGGAGCGGTCAAGGCCATAAACGAGAAAATCCTCTCAGTGCTCGATGATTCAAGGTCGGGAAGAGTTGATTTAGGAATGTTTTACGCGGTGATTGCTCCTTTATGTGGTGGCCATCCAGACAAAAGGAAAAGAGTTGCATTCGATGCGCTTCTTTGGAGACCTGTAAACGAAGGAAGCTCTCAGATTACAAAGATGGAAGCTGTTAGATACATCAAACTGTTGAGAGCTATCTACATACCGTCACAAGGAATGAGCGAAATGTTAGAAGTCCATGGAGGAGCAACGGATGATACTTCAACGGTAACGTTCAACCAGTTTCTTGGGATGTACGATGACTCAGAGTGGGGGTTTGGTATCATGTCGACTGTTGTGAAACTCGAAACAAGAGATAGGAATCGACATGGGAACCAGGTTTGTTCGGTTTGTAGGTATCCGGTTATCGGGTCTCGGTTTAAGGAAGTGAAAACCGGGTTTAGCCTCTGTAACCAATGTTACAGCGAAGGGAAAATTCCTCCAACGTTTAAACAGCAGGAGGAATATAAATTCAGAGAGTATGGGAGTGAAGTGGAAGCCATGAAAGCTAAGTGTGTTTGTTTTTCAATGCAGTCTCATAAAAGAACAATAGTCACTTGAAAAAAATATTCAGAAGCTTTTTTTTTCCGTGTGTGTGTGTGTGTGGTCTAATTTGTAGCTTTTTAATTTATTTGAAGTTGTGTGTATAGTTTTGATGCAAGTGTTTTGTTTGGTGAGCAACTAGTGTATGTTGTCTTTTTGTACTCTAAAATTTGATTATTTTTTCCACTCAATTGCAGATTAATATATGACTTTGTCAATGGTCGTGAATGGAATACAATTTCAGAATGTAATTTCTGACATTTTCAGGCTTGGCCCGCCTCTTCAAAACTAACAAATTGATATATGTAAAGACTTGTTCTGTCAGGTTCTGAAAAATCCAGTATCTAGAAGAGTAAGAATTGTCAGATCTAGACAGTTCAGAATCTAGAATTTTATAGCATCTCTAGTAGCATATTGATGCTAATTTTGGAATGAGTCCTTTTCTTAACCTTTATATCTTAGTGGTACTTTTTTTTTTCTTGCATTTGATTCAGTATTATATGACATAGCATTCTAGAGAATTATTACTATAATTTGAGGAACTTAAGAAGAAAGAAAAATAAAGCATATTTTGAGGATCACGTTTTATTTCCTTAGCTTTGGGGTCATAAGAAGTGACATCAATTTAGGGATCTATATGGATGTGTAAAGAAATAAAGAGACTTCAGATCTAGGAACAGCAGTGTGATGTCAGAACTCGGATAAGGTGCAAGTAGAAAAGACTAAGGAACCTTTGATGTGTGGATGGACTAGTTGTTGCATTATTATTCTATCTTCATTTTTCATTTTTCTTTCCAGAGGTGCCGAAATTTAAGGAAATAATAATATGCAAATGACATAAGCCAATGGCAGTGGATGCAACAAGTCGTCTCACTTGCCCAATCACATTCTCCTCCCCGATATTTCCTACTCTGTAGCTCTTCTTTGCTTCTTACGTGTGTAATAACAATTCTCCTTGAAAAAAAAAATTCAAATTACATTACATATGTTATAGGTGGTAGTGGTACTGGTTCACTACTTGCCGTAGCGAAAGGCAAATTAATTAGTAGTTCCATTGTTAAAAATCTAAACAACAATAAACTCAAGATTAGGATTTGCCTGAACATGATCAAGTAAATAGAAAATACTATCATTTTTTAATAAATATGTTGGCAACTTTGACATATATATTCCACTTGCGAAAATAATGATAATTTTCATATTCTCCATGTATTTAGTCACCACATGGTTGTGTACTTGGATTTAGACAAAAGAAAAAAAGGATATCATACTACATGGTCATTTAAATGCAATTATTTTTCTTGTAGAAATTCATTTATTGTTATGCTATAATTAAGTTCGATTTGTACCATGATTTAACAAAAACAAGAAAGTAAAAAGCTCATTCTCATCCCTTTATATTTCTTTTTTGTTTTGTTGGCCCCTTGAAAGCATGTTAACATTTAAGTTCATAACACATCCCAAATCGATTACTCTGAAGAAGTTTTTACACAACAAAGACAAATTAAGCTCACAATTAGCTTTCTTTTTCCCAAATCAAAGAAATGGTATATTGCTCATAAGGTTGTTCCAAATTAACAAATTCTAGGCATGTTGCTCCAATAGCATGTCCCCAACGAGGCCGTTGGATCTACACTGGACGAAGGCGTCACCGTGGCTGGTTCCTCCTCCCTGCTGTTACCTTGATAATTTCCCATAAGAATTGATCCGCTCGTTGGGGCAAGATATGAGGCTTCGTTTTGGATTTCCGTCATCCGGTACCAATCAGGCAACGGCGTCGTTGTTGAAGGGAAGTTGTTGAGAAGGCTCATCAATAAGTCGTCATCATCATCCACCGTTGCTTTCACCATTGTTGGCTCATTGTACTTCTGAATATTAGGGTTTGTTCCTGTTTCGTCCAACCCAAGTTATATAATATCAAACACTAATTAAAAATGAAAGAGTTGACTAGACCTAAGATTATAATATCTATCTCTTCGATATAACCGAAGAATCAAAAATCCATACCAGATTCAATTTCACTTGATTACTGATTTCTTGATAATAATAAAAAAAAACCCAAAACAAAACAAAAAATCAAATTGAAATCCGGATTTAACACTTCCACTTGGTTACTATGCAACAAGGATTGGTTTTAACAAAAAAAGAAAAAAATGAAGATAGTGTGAAGTACTCCTTCTCTCTCATAAATATTGATGTTTTGGGATATTTTTTTGTTCCACAAAAATTGATGTTTTGTAAACTTCAAAAAATAATTATTGAAAGTATTTAAAATTTTGAATTGCTATTGGTTTAAAATTAAATAATATTTCTTTAGTCAAAGAAAAAATATATTTAAACTCAGTAATCATTGTTTTCTTAGAATATGTAAAAACTTATAAACATCAATCTTTTAGAGACAGATGGAGTATATGTTCTTACCGAGTGATGATTGATGAGAAGAGTTAAGATGATCAGTTAACCGATTCTCAAAGTCCATCTTCATCCTCTCCTCTTGAAAGTTACATAGATCACTTGAGGAAACCCTAACGTCCTTGAAGAGTCGGCCACGAGATAAGGCTTGAGACTCCTCCAAGAGGGCATCAAGCAGTCCACTGTTGCCCGCAGGTGGTTCAAGATGGACACCATTGTCGAGAATAGGATTAGAACTGAACGAATCGATCGTTGTTTGGTTTGAAGGAAGCTCTAGGACAGTATTTTCTAGTCCTAAAGGGAAAGAACTCGGTCTCACCTCATGATCTCCCATAAGCAATGAACTGTAACTCAAAGCATCGATGTCTTTCTTATGGTAATTGCTTGTGTCCGAATTCTCAGATAGAAACTCAAGGATGTGGTTGGGATTGCAAAACTCGTTGGACGAAGACGATGAGGACAAAGGAAGAGAGAAACCAAAGTGGCTATTGTCATTCTCATCAAGGCTATTGTTGTAAAGAGAAAACATTTGAAATTTCATCGGTGAGTCGGGGATCGGGTTCAGGCCAGGATTAGTAGAGACTAAGGGATCATTAGGACGCATCTTTTTGGAAGGTTGGGAAGAGGAAGAATAGAATGAAGAAGAGGATATAGATGATGAAGTATTAGAAGAATTAGTGTATTGAATCATGTTTTGTTGGTTATGATGAAGAAGATCTTGGTTTTGGAACTGAAAGGAACTTAAATCAAACTCAAACTCATCATCATCGTTATCATCAATCCCTTGATGATGCTGATGAGTGTCATGAGGGTATAAAGGCAAACCAGCTCGTTGTCTTCTCTTCATCCTTGTGTTCCAATAATTCTTAATCTCGTTATCTGTTCTTCCTGGTAACTATACATACATCAAAACATCAAAACATCAAAAAATGAATATATCAAACAAAAGATTTAGAGATGCAAGATGATTAATTATGCCAAGAGAGAGAGAGAGAGAGAGAGAGAGAGAGAGAGAGAGAGAGAGAGAAAGAGAAAGAGAGATTCAAAGTTCAAACACATTAAATCATGAAAATTGTGTGTGTTAATCAAGAAAAAAAAAACAAATCAATTTTTAGTTTCTTGAATTGAAGAAAACAAATTAGTTTATAATAATAATTAAAAAAAACTTTTTAAAGAAATGAGAAGAAAAGAGAAAACAAACCTGAGAAGCCATACGTGCCCATTTGTTTCCGAGCTTAGCGTGAAGCTCGATGATGATCTTTTCTTCATCAGGAGTAAAAGATCCTTTCTTAAGATTTGGCCGGAGATGATTAGCCCACCGTAGACGACAACTTTTCCCACACCGGAGCAAACCTGAGTTCTTTTGCACGGCGTTCCAATTACCTTCACCGTGTTTCCTAACGTACTCCGTCAAGATCGCATCCTCCGTCGCCGTCCACGGTCCTTTCTTCAACCCTCTTGCCTCCATAGCCGTCGTCGTCGTCTCTTCACCACCGTCCATCTTATGGAACACGACGACCCTCCGATCAAGGAGGAAAAAAAGGATTTGTTTTCTCTCTGTTACTTGTTGATGATATATACGATGTTTTGTATGTGTGTTAAATATTTTGTATATATGAGTATTATTGTGTGTTTTGGAATTAGATATATAGAGAGAAAATGAGGAAAAGGGTGAATTCTATTTTTGGGGGGTGTTTGGTGTATATTTGGAAGAAAAAAATATATATAAATTTGTATTTTGATGATTATTACGTAATAATTTGTTGTTATTTTACGTGCTTTATTTAAACTTTTTTTAATGCCTTCCTTGTTTTGTCTTCTCTTCTCTTTTGGTCTTTCATTAGAGAGAAAGACAGAGAGATTTTAAGAAATTACAGAGGAGATAGAGTTGATGATGAGAGAGAGATAAAGTTAAATTGTCTATTGGAGATGATAAAACTTGTGTCATGAGCTACTTATTACTAATTACTTTATCACATCTTAGTGTCTTAATCTATTTTTTTTCTCTTTGCTTACAAAGATAGGTTTGTGTTTATATATAAGTCGTTCTCAATAATCCTTAGTAATTTAGTCAAAACCGTTTATTTGATGTTAACAGAGCATCTAATTGAAAATGACTTGTTCCACCTACTAATAAACTTTTATGAAGCATTGGCAAACACTTGATGAATATATTATGACTAAGCTAAAATATCAAAAACTAAGCCTTGGAAGTAACATATATTTCTTGACAAGAAATGATTAAATTTTTTTTTAAGAAAATTGTGAAATGGACATATGAATTAAAGAAGAAGAAGCAAAAAAAAAAAAAAAGGAGAGGAGTGAGCTTCTTTCACGGCCGCGCATTGCATGCCTAATGGAATGGGACGTTCTCTTCGAAGACGCGTTTTTCTCTTATTACTTGTCTTCTTACTCCTTTTCTTTATCCCCCCCCCCCCCCCCCCCCACGCCTTTTCTGTCTTTCTTCTTGCTCTTTTATTCATTTTTTAAAAATTTTCTATAAATTTTTAAATGAGAAAATAAAGAATGTAATGAGTTTTTGTTTTTTTCCTAGGGTAGAGGAAAATAAAGATAAATCAAAGGTCATTTTATGCGATATTTCATGCAAAATTACGTTGGCATGATCACTTTTCATATGAGCACATTTTTATCATAGGAGTTTGAGTCTTATAAGCAAATACTTCTTTTTTTCTTCTTTAAGAGCAAAAATATATATGCGCCAAAGTTTCGAATTTTATTACAACACTCCTCCTCTTCACAGATTCCCTAGCTTATTTTCATTACAGCTCTATAAATTAATTAATGTTCAGATTTAATAAAAGCAAATTTATATGATTTATAATTTTGTCTTACATACATAATGTCTATTCATGAGTTCAACGCGTCTGACAAATTTTTCCTTCAAAAAAATGACGTTGAATGCTTTTTTTTTTCTCTATTTGAAAAAAAGAAATGAATGATAAACACATGTATTTGGTGAAAAAATTCTATGTTCAAAAATTTTAACTTAAATTATTCCATAGTTACATTAAAAAATCCGCCTATAAAATTTCATCAGCCATGCTTAGGAATATGTATTTCTCTATGAGTTAGGAGTTCAAATTTATTAAATAAATCTCAATTAAGTACGAAGTGTGTTAAATATACCATATTAATCTGAATCTGTAAAAACTTAAACTAAACTTTACTTTATATCAGTTCAGTTACCCCACTAATTGATGTTTGTAATTAATTTATACTTGATTATGATAGAGGTAGAGATTGATCTAAAATCCCACAAAATTTATTAGATGCATATAAGTTATAGCTCAAAACCTCAGTAATTATATGTAATTCGATTATGAAGAGTGTCACTAGACTTGATTATAACTACATAAAATATCTTTAATTATTGGCTTAAGTTATATTTTGATCTAGTAATTATGTTGAGTTGTAAAAGTTTAAAATAATTTTATATGGTTTACTTTTCCAAAACAAAAAAAAAAATAGAATGCACTTGATTTTTTTTTTTTGAACCTAACTAAATTCAAACAAAAAAATGAACTAAAAATTATTGTCTTGTTATATAGAAAGATGTGTCTATAAAATCTTACCAGGTTTATTCGAAAATATGTATTTTCAGTAAAGTAAAGGGCAAAAACCTATTAAAATATTACTTTAGTATGGTATACATCATATTATCATGTTAACTCAGAAACTTTAGATATATGTATTTTCAATAATATATAGAAAAGTTCAAACCTTTCAAACCTTCTTTATAAGATATATGTAATAATTTGAAGAAAAAAATGACATTTGTTAACTGATAGGGACCTATAAAACTTCAATCGAAGTTTACTTAATGTTTTGTTCTTTTCTATATCACTTGAACTACCACTAATTATACTGACGTTTGTACTTTTTCTTAGACGGTAATGGATTGATCTACAGTCTATAACAACTTTAACTTATATGAAATTCAATCACAGTACGCGTCAGTAGACTTTGAAAAACTATCGGACCATAATCCATATAATTATAATTCGTTTCCAACTTTGACCTAGTAGTGAATTTCAATTATAAATATTACAAAAAAATATATGGTTATTATCTTTGAACATTATTAATGGATTGTTGTAACTTGTCATACAATTCCCTCGATCTTGCCCATCCATTGGATTCTTTCACATAAATTTCAGAAGTCTTAATTACTTTTAATTACTTTTCCATATATATCCAAGTTCATTTGACCATATTACTATATTAATTTCTTAACTTTGATGCAAAAAAGTACGATACATATATCATTTTCTTCATTATGTTTTCTTTATTTCAAAATTTAAAAGCTATAGTTTTTGTACTTGTATCGAAGACGTTGCTTGCTGATTTCAGAAGTATATGTGGTTCTTTTAGACCCTTTTGTAAGAGAATGTCCCATTCGTACCTTATACTACCATTTAGCTAGATTAAGTGCGTGAGTCGTCATAGCATGTTAGAGATAATTAAATATTACATTTTTATTATTCTTGAAAAAACTTTTACATATTTGCTAATGGGCTTTATATAATTCATTTTTTCAGAAACCCTAAATTTGTATAACTAGGGAATCAACCTTAATTGTGTGTTGCCTTATCTTTGCTTTTGTGAACCTATCTATGGTCTGAACTAATTTCTTGGTATTTGATGAATGCTCGTTTGGTTATGAGGAGTTTCTATTGGTTTGAGTTTTGGATGTATATATGTATCAATTTTGCTGGACTAATATTTTGCAGGGAGGTTGAGTTGACACACTCAGCCTGAGAGACTCAGATAAGAGGCGATTAAAAGTATTTGGGACAATCAACAGCAAGCAGCTGAGTATCACAGGGATGCTTATACGCGGTAAGTGTCGAATTGTACTTATGTAGGATAACGTCAAATCAATGAAGATATAAGGAAATCAAATATTTACAACTTGAAGAGTTGTATACCTACACCTTGTACTTGGTGTAGTCCTAGGTTTAGGATTAGCCGTTGATGAGAGTCTAAAGCTTTAGTTTTTTTTTG
Source organism: Camelina sativa (assembly GCF_030686135.1). Lineage (NCBI taxonomy): Eukaryota > Viridiplantae > Streptophyta > Magnoliopsida > Brassicales > Brassicaceae > Camelina > Camelina sativa. The sequence goes on along the minus strand of NC_141895.1, from coordinate 3,333,398 downwards.
TGAGTGGTTGAGTGATCTACACAACTGTTAGTGTTGAACAGATACACTTGTTTACACAAAAAATCTGGTAAAACCACCACAGCAATTTCGACGATTTTCTTTACAAGCATATCATTTATAAAATGGATAACAAAGAGTAGAACTATTACATGAATATGTACCAACAAATTCATCACCATGTGTTTTGTTGTGTTGGAAAACCAAATTGGATCTAAACTCTCAACTTCTTCACACTAAAGTGTTTCCCTTTGCCTCCTCAAAACACAATTCTCTTTTGGCAATTTGAGATAACTACAACATCTCTTTGATGAAATCAAGGCTAAGTGTGTCCTTAACGATGAGAAACAATCCAAGGAATATCACAAGCATGATCCCTGAAGACATTATCCCTTGTTCCACCTCTACAGGAAGCTTCCTCCCTCCTCTAACCGCTTCCAACAATATTAATGCCAATGTTCCACCATCGAGAGCCGGTAATGGCAAGAGATTGATCACCGCAAGGTTAATATTCAGCAACGCTGCAAATTGGTAAAGCCCATCAATGTTTGATCTCGCCACTTCTGCTCCCACTGCAATGATCGCCACAGGACCTGCTACTTTACTTGCTGTTTGAGAGAAGTTGAAGAACGTTTGTTTTAGACCGTCCAACACATTAGACGATAGCCCCATAAACTCCTTTCCCACAAATCTAAATGTCTCCGGAACATTCCTCGGTCTCACCTTAGTGATCCTAACATTTGGAGACAACTGAACACCGATCTTCCCCGTCCCATCAAAGTTCTTATCCGGTGTAACCCTAATATCGAAATCTTGATTCCCTCTTTCGATTCTAAACACCACATCACTCTTAGGGTTTCTTTTAACAATGTCAACAATCTTAGAAACAGCGTCAGGTCCGGTTCTAGACAGTTCAGTACCATCCACAGCGAGGATCACATCCCCTGAAAGCAACCCATCACGAGAGGCAGCAGAAAAGGTCTTAACTTCAGGAACAAGAACACCAGGAAACGCTTCTTGTACAGGCAAACCAACAGATAACACTTGAACAAAGATGATAGCGTAAGCAAAGATCACATTTGCGATGATTCCAGCTGAAACTACAATAGATCTATCTAGAGTTGGTCTGTTCTTAAGGAGATTCTCATCGTCAATGGGAATCTCACTGTCCGGATCATTATCAGGGAAACCAACAAAGCCACCTAGAGGAAAAGCCCTAAGAGAGTACTCAACATTGTTGTAATCGAACTTAGCTAGAATCGGACCAAACCCAATTGCGAATTTACTCACATGGATCCCTTGAAGAGAAGCCGCAAGAAAATGACCTGATTCATGGACAACGATGATCGTTGTGAGAACAGCGATAGCTTCAAGAACAGATTCAAAGCTTCCCAAATCAATCCCAGAGATTGCTCTCGTCCTAAAATCATTCCTTTCTCCTCCATCTGGGTACCTCTTGTTTCCGAACAAGACTCTGTTTTTGAGACTCTGGTTCGGTAAAGCAGAGAGATTCGGGAAAAGGTGAGATTTTGAGAGATGGGATCGTCGAGGGAAATAAGAGATGGGGTTGTTGAAATTGGAGAGGAAGTGAGGGTTACGATGAGAGATTGGAGAAGAAGAAATGTTTAATAGCATGGTTTTTGTGAGAGAAGTGGAGATTTTTAGAGGTACGGTGAAGTGGTACGATTGGAGCCATTGGTGTTAAAGAAGAAGAGATATAATAAACAAACGAGTAAACACAAACACAGCACACAGAGTCGTGTGCTTTGGCTTCTTTTGCTTTGAGTCTGTGTATATGTGGATGTGATTCAATTCAACACAACACTAATCTCTCTGCTAGATAATTTTGTATATGGGACTTATGACAGATAAAATATCAACATCGATTTTGTCTTTAATGAACTGATATTTATTGGACTTGAAGGCCCAAATATGCAAGGTTTTTTTTTTTTTACATGGGGTGTTAGATGTTTTAATTACAAGTGTTGGGAGATTAAGAGTAGAAGAAGTGATCTATATAGATGAAGTTTTGGATCTGTTGATTTTGTGCAATGAAGAAGATTTTAAAGAGTTTGTCTATAATTCGGGTTCGTAGACTGATTTTTACAAAAGCGATCTTTATATCAAAAAAGTTTAGAAATTACGAAAATATAATTTACAAGAAGAATTATGAAATATTAACAGAATGTTTAAGTACCTAAAAATTAAAAGGTTCATTGAAGGAAATATTTTAAAATTTTAAAATGTTGGGATATATATAATAGTGAAATTTACCCAGTTTGACACAAATATGAGGTATAATAACTAGATTAACTCTCAAACTACGATTAGAACTAGATTAACCCTCCATTTAAGTAAAAAGACCGAAAAACCTAAATTATTATTCTGTCTGCAGAAATTAATTTTAAGAATATATTGACTATGGTACAAAAGGAAAAAAAATCATACTCGATCATATTAGAATTCAAACACTTCTTCGTTTTTCTGCAACTTTTTTTTCCGGTTCTTTCTCTTTTATCTTTGATTCTTTAAATCGCCGGCGAAAGAGAAGATTCATCGCATCTAATTTCCTTCTTTGGGGAATAAGAACCCTAATCGCCGCCGCTACTCTGTTGTTGAACTCGGAAACTCCTCTGTCGAATTCACCAAAAACCCAATTCGATGATTCATAGAAAACCGAGACCGAGTTTGTTGTTTGTCTGATTCGGTAGGTATCTTGTGTTGCATGCTATTTCCGTTCAATTTAGATTTGGGTGGTGGTGGATTTTTGTCTTGTTGATTTATTAGATAAACGGTTAGTTGAATTATCTCGTTTTGTTGCAGATCTTGCTCCTCAATTGCTTTGGTGCTCCTCAAATCAATCGGTGGCTTCAATTTTCAGTGGGTTCAATTTTCGGTGGGTTCAATTTTCATTTTTCTGGTAAGAAGTTTATCTAATTTGATGGGCTTTGTTTAGATAAATAATTTCCCCCCAATTCGAGAGTGAATAATTTGAAAGTTGATTGTTATAGCTACAAATTTATTTCATTGTTTTACCAAAGTGACAGTTTTTTTTTTCATTCTCGTGTTTGATAATCGGATATGTTTGTTCTTCAGATGGCTAAAATTCTAAGATTGTTTTCTTGGATTAGTGTAATATTTTACAGATGTTTTGTTTGTGATCGGTTTTAAATGTGTTTGAAGATGATCCTATCATTATATTTGTTGTCTCATGATTTAAATTTCAATATGTATAGGAATGGCATCCTCGAGTACAGTCTCAAAATATCCTCCTCGCCTCTGTGAAGAAGGAAGATCTCCCTTGCAAAACAGGAGCATGAACCACAATTGCTTTTTGTCAAAAATTGGGATAATGAAAGAGGGTTTAGGCTTGGATGTGTGGGGTAAGTTGAAGGAATCATCTCTTGGAGTATTTATTAAGTTAGCTGAAATATGATACACTTGGTCTGCTGCAAAAGTTCACTATATCCTTACACATCAGCTAGCAGTCAACAATTCGCATGAGATATGGTCGTTGATTGATGGTAGACCTATCAGATTTTCGTTAAATGAGTTTGCTGAAATAACGGGGTTAAACTGTGATCCAATTGACCCGTCAGAGAACGTAGATGTTGATCATCATCCATTTTGGAGCGAAATGAAGATTGCAACAACTTCAGACGGTCCAAAGTATACTGAGTTGGAAAAGGTTATGGATTTTAGCAAGACATGGTCTGAACCCCAAAGGATGATGATTGGTAGGCTAATGTTATTATCTGCTGCAGTACATGGCATACATCATGGCTCTAGGATCCCTCTTTCAAGTGCTAAAAGGGTTTTTGATCCAGATGGTTTTGAAAAATATCCTTGGGGTCGAGTGGCTTTTAGTTGAGTAAACATCTCAAAACTCTCTCTTAGAGTAAAACAAATCTCTTATCTCCCTCTCTATTCTTCATACCCTCACCTTTTCTAATAAGAGGTGGTGAGACGATTTTAGCCTTACAATTTAATTGATTTAGATTAATTTTTTTTGAAAAAAAAACAAACCCATCTCTCTTTCGACCCAAGAGAAACCCGACATGTAAGTTCCTCTCATCCCAGCCGCCGGCGATTCTTCCAACGTCGGAGCTCCTACTGCTGTCGTTATTAACCAACTCGAGTTGAATCAAGTTGTTCGTCGGAGCTCTCTTTCAACCCGAGAAACCCGACATGGTTACTCACCTCTCAACCCAGCCGCCGACGATTCTTCCGTTGTCGGAACTCCTACTGCTGTCGTTCTTCACCAACTCGACTTGAATCAAGTTGTTCTTCAAAATGCAGGTGCGTTACTTCTCATTAGAGTAGCTTTTTGTTGAATTTGTTTTTGATTTGTAAATTCAGAAATTCAATTGGATTTAGATCGAAGAAAGCTTATCACATTGAGTGTTTTACAAAGGTTTATTGGTCGATTGAGCTATCTATTAGATAAGAAATGGATTTGGCTTTCGATTAGAACTCGTTTACCATTCGAGTCGATTTTGATAGGAGAGAGAGAATGTGGTGAAACTGGTAATACTGGTATATTTAGTAAAACAAGTAAAACTAGTAGTAGTACTAATTATGATTTTTTTTATTGGTTGGTTTGGCAGGATACAATATGCGAGAACGTCAGCCTACATTTTAAATTTGAAGGACGCATGTATAGTATAATGTTCAAGAGGAATATAACATTGTTGATGTTAAAAGCAAGGATACAAAGGAAGATTGGGTTTGTTGAAAGTAACGTTCAGTTGCAGCTGAGCTACAAGCCATTACTGGTAGAAACAGTTGAGCATTGTGAGCTTAATGATGATGAGGATGTTAATGTTTATCTAGACTCTGTTAATTATGAGAAGCGAAGATGTATGTTGTTTGTGAATGTCATCCCTTCTGAGCCTCAGCCTGAGCAAGTTCCCATAGCGCCCACAGTGCCCACAATGCCCATAGTGGACCAAAGTTCTGTCGGTATGAACTTTGAAAACCAACATGCGAAGGATGGTGAAATCGGACCTAACGCCATTGTTGTCTACGTAGGCAAAGAAAAGGCTATAGAGGGTGATTCTAATAAAGGGGGTGAAGCTGAATCACGTGATGAAGGTGATGAATATACTGAGCCACGCCCTATTGTAGAACCGTCTAAGTATATTGAACCATGGGATGACGGTTTGGATCTGACTAAACTTCAAGAATTTCCAAACAAGAAGGCATTGCAAGATGTGGTGGATAGAGCTTCATTCGCTAACTGTTTTAGTTTTGAAATAGTAAAGTCGGACAAGGTGCGTTATGTGGTCAAATGTCCTAAAGAAGGATGTAACTGGGGTTTACGAGGTGGTAGGATTCGAGATACATATATTTTCTCGATTAGAAGGCACAACAAGATGCATACATGCTCTCGGGCTAGTCAAAGTTCAAGCAATAGTAAGAGACAAGGCACTCCAAAATTAGTTGCTTCTCTTTTACATGGTGATTATCCAGGGCAAATGGAAACTCCACCTCCGAAAATTATCATGGATCTTGTCAAGACAAAATTAGGTGTTGATATATCATATTCCACGGCGTTGAGAGGGAAAAATCAAGTTGTTACTGATTTGAAAGGTAGCCCAGAAGAAAGCTACAAGATGCTGCGATGTTATCTGCACATGTTAGAGAAGGTTAATCATGGTACAAGATCATATGTGCATTGCAATGAGAATAATAAATTCATGTACTTGTTCATAGCTTTGGGAGCTAGCATTGAAGGATTTAAAGTCATGAGGAAAGTTATAACTATGGATGCAACTTTTCTAAAGAACGGATATAAGGGTGTTCTTGTTTTTGCGTTGGCTCAAGATCCTAACCGTCACCATTATCCCTTGGCGTTTGGTGTTCTTGATGGTGAGAATGATGCAAGTTGGAATTGGTTTTTGGAGATGTTGAAAACCGTTGTTGGGGATTCTTCTGAAATAGTATTTATGACTGACAGAAATACAAGTCTCATTACAGCCATAGCTAATGTGTATCCTCTAGCTCATCATGGTTTTTGTATATGGCATTTATCCCAAAATGTGAAAGGTTATGCTCGTAACATCAACAAAGACGTTGTTGCATGGAGATTCATGGAGTGTAGTAGGTTTTACACAGTGGCTGAGTTCAACATTGCCTACGCTTCTTTTACGACAAGATATCCTTCTGCTGCCAAGTATCTTGAAGAATCTACCCAGAAAGAAAGATGGGCAAGATGTGTTTTTTCAGGAGATAGATACAACCTAGACACAAGCAACTGTGTTGAATCGTTGAACAACGTATTTAAAGATGCAAGGAGGTACTCCTTGATACCCATGCTTGATGCAATACTTAAAAAATTCTCTGAATGGTTTAATGAACATCGGAAAGATGCTGTGTCTGGATCAGTCGCAAATAAATTGGTGCCTTTAGTGGAGAACTACTTACATGATTTATGGGCAACTGCTGAGAAACTAAAGGTGATAGAGCTAAATGGTTTCGAACTTGAATACAATGTCATTGACAGTGACGGAAAGCCTTATTTGGTGAAGTTGCGATTGAGAAGTTGCAGTTGCAGGTTTTTCGATATACAAAAGTATCCTTGTGTGCATGCATTGGCGTCTTTCATTACATTCCAAAAATATGGAGGTAAGGATATCGAGTTACATGAGTTGTGTTCTAAGTATTATTGGACGGAGCTGTGGGCAATTGCATATTGCAGGACAATTTATTTAGTACCTGATAAGTCTCGATGGGATGTCCTAGATGAAGTCCAAGATATGCAGATCATGCCTCCAAATCGGAAAATAAAAGGGGGAAGAAAGAAAACAAAAAGGTATGCATCTGCTGGGGAAAAACGACCAAAGACTCGACCTAGGACGCAGAATAAAAGGCGCCGGAGACAAGGACTCCAATGGTTGTTATTTGGAGATAATGTTCATGTTTGATTCACCTCCTCATGTATCAATTGTGTTTTGTTTGAAACTTAATGTAAAAATTGGTTTGAAACTTAATTTGAAACTTAATTTGAAGTCTATTAATGTTTTCTTTTTCAACATGTGTATATAAGAGAGTATAACTGGCACAACTAAGATAAAACTGGTAAAAATAATAAAATTGGTACTACCTAAAACCAATACATATTGTATAATACATGTGTATAAATGTTCTACATAGGTTTCTACTATAGGTGAATAATTTTCGAAAATCTACTAATTTTAAATTATTTATGAAAGAATCTCAACAAATGTTTCCTTACACTTTTAATGTTACTTTGTAAATAATTACAAGCATGAAAAAGTTATAGAATTATAAGTTTTAACTTATGAAGTTGCAAAAAGCTTGTAATTGTATGTTAGTTAAGTTTAATCAACTGTAAAACTAAAAAAAGTAATGCTAAGGTTTAGTATAACTAATTAAACTGAGAAACCTCTAAAGTACAACTATTTGGAAGTTTAGTGCAACTGCATTAATCGGTAAAACTGTGTGTGAACACGCAGTGTGAACGCACACATCTTTTACACGTGGCCAGAATTTCGTTTTTTTCTTTTTCTTTCTTTCTTTCCTCATATCCATTCATTCATTTTCTTCGAAACCTAAAGTACACCTTCTCTCCTTCTCTCATCTTCAAAGTCGAATTCTAGATCTATTTCTCTCCTTCTCAAACTATGGAACAATTTGAGGCCGACCCATACTATGCTGATCAGAAGAGGGCGAGGAAGTTAGAAGCGTGGCGACAAGCCATAGCCGATGGTGATTTGGGCATGCCTCGAATTTGCCCATGTGGCGAACGAATCGTCAATGAGATCTCTCCAACAGAAACAGAGAAAAAGAGATGGTTTACTTGCGTTAAGTATAAGGTAAATTAAATTAAATCAAATACAATTGAGAGACATGAGTATGATGTCTGTTCGTTGATATATTTTGCAGGATGATGGATTGCACAAGCGGAAAAATTGGGCTGATGCAATTGAAGAAGAAACCCAAACCTTAAGGAAGGATGTTGATAACCATTGGGAGAGATTGAAGGAATTTGAACCCCATCATACTCAGATCTATAATTTGCAGATGCAGCTTAAAGAGAAGAGTGACGAGATTGCCAAACTAAGGGAGGAGGTGGCGTTGCTTACCACTCGAGTCGATCTCCTGGATAGGTTGTGTTTCGATTGATATTATATGAGTTGATCTCATTCTACGTTGGTTTAAAACTTATTTAATCAGTTTCTGTTTCTTATCTTTTCCTTGAATTCTCTTGTTGAATCATGATGTTCTATCTATCTTTTATGTGACTTCTAGGATTATGCCTCCATCTTGAATTGAATCGTGTTCTATATTTTTCTTATATGAATTCTCTAGTTTTGTTTAGTTTTACGTAGTTTTACCAAAAATACGAACGGCAAATCCAAGAAAATAACATAGTTTTACATAGTTTTACTAGTAATACCAGTACCAATCACAAAAAACAAAAATAATTAAGTTTTACATAGAAAATAACATAGTTTTACTACTTCTTAGACCTTTTTCTCTTCGTCCCTCTCCCTCCTTCTTGCGAAGTACTCGGTTGCTCATCATCTACATGCGACTGACATGAAACCAAATTTTGTTAACACCTTTGATTTCGAAGTATTACCAAGTATTACTATAGTATTACGAAGTATTACCTTTGATTTCTCTTGCTCTTTCACATATACTTCCAACGGTTCGATCTTTTTTTCAAGACCATCAATCTTCACCGAAATGTTATCGAACTGAGTTTTCGTATCCTGCTTCATGGTCCTTAGAAGATCCACCAACTCAATAGTATCTTCTCTCGGTTGTTCATTGGCGTCTATTTCCTCATTCGCATCATTTTGTCCTGAACGAGTAGCCACATCGGCTGTGTACATCTCCTCCAAAAGTACAGGTAGTCCTCTACGAAGGCGCCACATCCAACTGGCAACTACGACATCATGGGTATCGTCTTCCTCAGCTTCTTCCATGATTAAATCGAGAAGAGGAATTTTTTCATCAATATGAGGGATCACACTAGCAATTGCCTGTGTAAACGACCTACTTTAGATACATTACAAACCAATTTATTCAAATGATTAATAATTTCAATGGTTAGGATGACTAACTTTTGTTGTACCAAGTGTATCACCTATATTCTTTAGAGGAAAACCTTTCTGACCGGTACTCTTAAATTTCTTCCTGCACATCCTAGGACAACTTGCATCCGCCTCAGAAATTTGGTCAATGTAAGTGTTCACCAAAATTGGAACTGCCTCAAATAGTAAAAACTACACAACACCAAAAAAAAAAAAAAAAATCAGCTTCACTTATAAGAAATATCAACAATGAGAAAAATTCAAATTTTAAATTAACTAACCTCCAATGGAATACAGAAACCTGGAACAGGCCATATCACATTCTCTTTATGCACGACCCCATCAAAATGCCTCATTGTATGGGAAATCTCTTCTAGCATTTTCTCGAATGATAATCTCCCCCAAGGAAAAGACACACAAAAACCTAGATCATTCACTGCTCTTACAACAAAATCATCGATACCCGCAACATCTTTCCCTGAGTCTTTTGTATGGCCTACAATGATGCTTCCTAAAAAGTAGAGAATCGCCATCTTCAACCTATCACGAGTACGATCTGGTTGCATTACCATTAGCTTTCCCCTCACCTCTTGAAGTGTAATCTTTTTTTTCGTAAAAAATACTTCCTTCGAAACTCGATACCGCCGGCTTCCTTGTAATCAAGTGGATAGCACCGACAATCTAATCCAGACATCAACGCATGTTCTCTCAGACCATATCGGATTCGAACACCATTCACAACAAACCATGCTTCCTTCTTTTTTTCGATTTTAGCCGTTCGAAGTAAGAGCAACCACATTCCCATAAGCTTGTGGTTTTGTTCCCTTGGCATGTGGAAAATGTGCTTGAATTGTGGATGTTTCTCAAACCAATCCCTCTCAGAACTAGTCAATGGATGCTCTAATTTATCCAGCGTTTCCACAGTTTCAAAAATATGACATCTTGTCGATAGCTTGATTTTCTTGTTGTACTGACTAGGCTCAAAGTGCATTCCTAAAGGTTGCATCGCTTCTATTTCCTCCTCTGATTCCTGCAACAATATCAGTTTTACATGAGTTATACCAGTTATACAACAACTAGTTGTACCAGTTCTACTAGTTCTACACCACCTAGTTGTACCAGTTCTACTAGTTCTACACCCATTAGTTGCACCAGTTCTACCAGTACTACTATATCGATTTCAAATTCCAATTCAATTCTGAAAGAATGAAACAGACTTGTTGTACTTACACTTGCATCGTTGTGCTCCTCGTGCTCCCTCTCACTTTCGCTTGTACTCCTTCTCGAGTTACCTGCCGAGTTCGAACTTCCCTCCTTATCTTCTTCTTCTTCTTCTGCATCATCGTCTTTTTCTTCTGATTTTTCTCCTTCATCATTTTCTTCTTCCCCTTCATCGTCTTTTTCTTCCCCATCTTTACCTTCTTCTCCTTCATCGTTTTCTTCTTCCCCTTCATCGTTTCCTTCTTCTCCTTCATCGTCTTTTTCTTCCGATTCTTCTCCTTCATCGTTTTCTTCTTCCCCTTCATCGTCTTTTTCTTCCCCTTCTTCACCTTCTTCTCCTTCATCGTCTTCTTCTTCCACTTCATCGTTTTCTTCTTCTTCTCCATCGCTTGATTCCACAGAAGTAGATCTCTCGTTATCTCCTCCTTTTCATCATCTTCTTCTTGATTACTTGATTCCGGAGTACCGGATTTTGCTTTCTCTCCTTCGTTTGCATTTTCTCTTTCGACCACCGGATTGGGTTCCTCCGAAACTCGACTTTCACTTTCTTCTGCCACCGTACTCAAAGCTCTCTCTCCTCCTACTGTCGCCGGACTCAAACCCGACACACCTACTTCCGGCGAATCGAATTTTGCTTTCGAACCACCATCTCCTTGTGAGATCTTCTTCTCTTTCAAACGCTCACTCCTCCTCACACGACCCCCCCCCTTGTTTTCACCATCTTCTTACTCGATTTTTGGTTGATTGAAAAAAAATGAGACAACCCTAGTTCTACAGTTTCACCCAAATCGATTCGAGTTTTCCGAAGAAAGACGAGAGAGAGCGGTTTTAAACATAAATTTTACAGTTTTTTTTAAAAGATACCGATTCAATTTTCCGGGTCTTAGATCCGATTTCTTTTGGTTAGATCCAGGTATTCTTTGTAATAATCTTAGTTTTCTTTGGACAATAATGTAAAAGACTCATTTCTTGATTTAAAAAAAAAATCAAAAAACAGACCAAAAAAGAGAGGGATTTTTGAGATTGTCGGAAATGTTTTAGGGAGTTCTGAGACGAAAACTCCTTTTAGTTGCCTAGTTAATTCAGTGAAGATTGTTGACTTAGATAAAGACTCTTATACGGTTCAAGGATGTGTGCATGTTTTGTTGATTTGGTTGTATGAAAGTGTTCCTGTGCATGTTTTGTTGATTTGGTTGTATGAAAGTTTTCCTGGCATTGGAGAATTATATGGGCTGAGAAGGTCTCCGAGTACTGGCATTCCACTTCTTGATTGGCAATCAACCCGGAAAGGTATCAAGGTTGATGAGTTCTTAAAGACTGAGATGACTAAACATGGTCAGGTTAGTTTTTGAAATTAATTACTGCACCATTTGTTTTATAATTTGTCTCTGTTTTTTTTTCCGTTGTGACTAGCAACACTAATATTTTTGTTCTATGATGTATGTAGGTGCGTGTAAAGCACATGGTTCATTTGTCGGAGGAAAATATGTATCCTAAATGGAGTGACGACGTGGAGAAGGATCCGGCGCTAGACAACTTGATCATTGATCTTGTCCACAATTGTTTACCTTCAGATATCTGGAAAGTTGGGATAATAGTGACCATGGGAAGAAAAAAACGGAAAGCTAAAGAAAATGAGAATGGCGAGAGTCGAATGAGTGATAAGAAATTGAAAATGAAAGCTGGTTACTCCATTGATGAAGAAGGAGAAAAAGATGTAACCAAGAAGGAAAGTAAAGGCAAGGAACATATGGATGTTAGTTATTTATTCATTAGCATTCATCTAAGTTTGATAAGTTATAAACTACATACATATAGTAACAAATAAATCATTGCAGGATGTTGTAGATGAGAGAAAAAGCTTGTTGGATATTTGGAAGATGATAGAAAAAATGAATGAGTCAATTACCGACATGGGCAAGAATTTTATGGGTAGGATGGATGCATTAGAAGGTAAATTCGAATCTTTTGTGGAGAAGAGATTGGGTGTGTTAGATGAGAACTTTAGTGATAGGATTAAAACGGTGGAGGTAGATTTGAAAGGAATGAAAGAAACAAAAGCCACTAATGTCCCAATTGATTCGACTTCAAACAACAATGAAGAGGATGAGGCTCATAGTCATCAACCAGTAAGTTTTATTTTGGTATTTAATTTCCATTTGTTTATTTTTTTTCCTATATTGTAATACGATTTTCAAAAATTATTCAAATTTTGCAGTCTTGGATGGTAGAGATGAAAGAGACATCGAAAGATGAATTTCCTGTCCCTCGAGTGGTGAAGAAGGTTTACACTGTGAGTAATAAAAAGAAGAAGTCAGAAACAGAAATATCTGTTGATCTTCCTCTATGTGAGCAGAATTATTTTACTCAAGATCATCAGAAAAACTTTGTGGGTGATGTTTTAAAGAAACTTTGTCGCAAGAATGCATGTCCAGCTTCCGTAAAGGTTGAAAAGGAGAAGGGAAAGAGGCCAGCTGCTGATGGTGATGAACTTGAAGATATTACTGACAAAGTTGTTGCTCTTGATACAAAAATGGCTTCTAGTTCAGAAGATACATGGGATGACCCTGAACAACGGTTGATTAGTAAAAGGCTTGATGCAACATTGACACGACTTGGAGAGACGTTAAAATTGGATGGAGATACGACACAAGAAAAACGAGTTCCGCAGTTGGCAAAATCTCAAAAGTATCCATATGTTGGTAACTCTACTGTGAAACGAATAATCCCTTCCATTGTGTCTAATGATTATCTTAAGCCAGCTGAAGATGCTAAGTTACAGAAACTTATGGATTTCCTGAAGCTTGATCAGTAAGTATTATCCTTATGATACTTACATTAAGGTTTGTATTTCCTATTAGTACACATTAGGCTTATGATGTAATCATGTTTACAGGGAGGCACCTTTGCAAACTGGGAATCCAGATGTTAGATTTTATTGGCAGATTATGACACCAAGATTGGACTGGCCTAGTTTTGATTATGGATGGTTGAAACACTTTGTAAGTATATATTTTTGGTTTTTACTGGCATTTTATTGTGGAGTAGTTATTGGTCATTTCTAATGCGGATTTGCTTGTAATGTAGCACATGGGCGCTGCCATGACTATGTTCCGCAACAGGTTCATTCGTGATCCTACTCAGTACCCTAACCCTCGCATAGCCTTCTTGGATCAAGATATGCTCCCATCACTATTGAAAGATTACGACCAGTTTGCACTTTCTCGAAGAAATTTCTTGTTCAGAGCCATGTCCTGTTGACTCGCAGACAAACAAGAAGTGGCACATTCATATGGATCATTTATATGTTTGCCTTTTTGTCAACCAAAATCATTGGGTGGCTCTGGATATTGACTTGCCAGCTAAAACCATATACGTGTATGATAGCATTCCATCCTTGGTGAAAGATTCTGATTTGGTGAAAGACTACATTGCACTTAGGCGAATGATCCCTGCATTGTTAAGCCACACAATTCCTCCACAGGTTCGCAAGAAAAGCTATGCCATGCTAGAGGTGAAACGAGTGACACAAGGTGTGCCATTGAATGAAGATCCAGGTGATTGTGGTGTGTTTGCTCTAAAGTACATTGAGTGTTTGGCCCTTGGGATAAAATTTGATGGGATATGCGATAGGAACATCCTGACGATTCGGATAAAACTTGCATGTGAGATATTTGATGAAGTTGGTGAGGGTCTTGGCCATCATAAGTCTAACAATTTGTCTCAACCTAAAGCTTTTGTAATACCTCACCTCATTGATGAATCCCTCACTTCATTGATGAGTGAGTGATAATTTGTTTTTCGGGTTCACATTTTATTTTTGTGGTGAACGTGTCTTTGTTTTTTTGGGTTTACATGTTTTTTGTGATGAACGTGTATGATAACATTTTTTTAGATTATGCAATGTAAATAATGTTTTCATCTAAACAATATTCCAGTTGAATTTAAAACAAAATCAAGATAGATTAACAATTACCACAAGTGTATTGTAATCACCACAAGTGTATTTCAATTACCAACCATGTATTTTTTTCAAAGGGCACACCAAAAACGAAAACTAAAACAAACTGAACTTGAAACTCTAGTTATTACATGTCTTTCGATTATGTCCTACTTGATTGCAATTACCACAAGTGTATTGTTTTCTTGGCTTTTTCCTTTTCATCGCAATCTCCAAAGCAGACTTCATTCTTAAATTCTTTGGCCTTCCAGGTTTGTTTTTAGGTATCGGTGGTAAAGCAACCTTGCTTGTAACTTGTTCAGGAACTGGTGTACCAAAATCTCTTGGCATGATGGCAGTTGCATAGGAATCACACAAGTCGCAATCGCATGTGCACAAGGCAACTTCTCCAAGTCAAACCTGCGACATGTACACCTTCTATATTTCAAATTTACAACGTAGAGAGATGATCCACTTGTAACTTGTACTTGATTAGCATCTATATCTTGCACAGTAAGTAGCTTAGCATACTCTACACGACTTTGTAAAACAGCATAAAATTAACGCTTTTGTTTAACAACAAGTTATGATTACAAAATATATACGACAATAAGAAGAGAAAATATATAGAATTTTTTTCTACACCACGAGTTAGAGATGTAGGCATTTTTAATGCATCATTCCTTCGATCTGAAAATCATCTAGTCATCATGGACCTAATTGTTTCTAACAGTTCCACAATAGGATAACTTCTAGCGTGTGACATCACCTTATTCATTGATTCTGCAATGTTACTAGTAAGCAAGTTGTACCTATCACCAGGGAAATGTGCACGTGTCCAGAGTCGCACATCAGCTTGGACAAGGTAATCATGAAGTGCAGGATTCAAAGCTTCAATCTGATCAAAAATGGACTGAAAATCGACTACTCTGTAAGCACTTGTCGCCTTCTTAACCAAACCAAATGCTTCCCAACCTTTAAATTGAACCAAAATATTTTTGTACAAATGGTATGTACATATTCCCCTGCTAGATTTCGGATAAACCTCCTTAATTGCTTTTCCAATATATTTGTGCCTATCAGAAATTATGGCTAGACCTTCGTCATCTGATATCACACGCCCGAGTTGCTTGAAAAACCAGTCCCATGATTCATCATTTTCGGTATCAACCACGGCCCATGCTATTTGAAATATCTGAAAATTTCCATCTTGAGATGTTGCTGTCAGAAGTGTCCCTTTGTATTTTCCTTGTAAAAACGTACCATCAACAACCAACACTTTCCTCATGAAAGGAAATCCATTCAAGCTTGCACCATATGCTAGGAACAAGTAGTTAAATCTATCAGCATCATCAAGTTCAAGCTGCGTATATGTTCCTGGATTTGCCCTCTTTAACATGTACAAGTAAGTATTTAGCTGCATATAACCACTCTCTGGACTACCCCTGACCAATTGACGAGCATGTCGTAGTGTCCGATACGCCTTCCAGTATTCCATCTGTGCAAAACGAACTATTAACAAAAAAGTTATACAAACTAAAACTGTGTTAAAAATATTAAATAATTACCAAGCAATGTACCTTGATCTGCAAATTATAAATCAAGAATTAAGTATCCCACGATAGAGTATTATTGAAACCAAAAGGATAGAGTGAAACAACTATAAAATGATCACAGGTTAACAAAACCCGTGAGAAAGCTTGAAGACTTACCCAGGAGAAGAGTATGCAATGATCCGATCATAATTAGCTTCCAAAACACCTGCAAGACGAAGAAGAAAATGTTAAGAGGAAGAACAAAAAACTTGTAGACTTTAGCATAGAAAAGAAGCATAGCGTGTCCTTATCTCCTCTTGAGAACATAATAAAAATATCGGATTTAGAAACCAAACTTTAGAAGAAAAACATGAATTCGAGTGACAACGATCAGTCAAAGCCATCATTGAACAATTGTAGGATCCTTCTCCACACACCTAAACCAGAAAAACAAAAACCAACAAGTAAATAACATGTAACTAAGGAAGAACAGAGAGTAAAAAGATGAGTTCAGAGGAAGAACAGAACCCTTGAAGACGTTACCACAGAGAAGAAGAGAAGCGTGTCCTTGTCTCCTTGAGACATCACCCTCATCGATAAAAGCATCAACCATAACCTGAAATAAAAGAGCAACAAGTATCACCCTCATCGATAAAAGCAACATCATAAAAAAGCAACTTGATGCGCGCAATTTAGAAAACAAACTCTAGAAGCCATCACCGATCAATCGTAGGACGTTCCTCCACAAAAACCTAAAGCAACAAAAAAACAACAACAGGTAAGTAAGTAATAACATGTAATTAAAAACAGAGAGTAAAAGAAGAGACCAAACCCTAGAACGATCGGTGATGATCGGAGCGGATCGGATCAACATAGATTCCCTTCCAAATTCGTGAAGAAGAAGATAGATATAACAGAGGGAAATTATAATAATTAATTAAAAAAGCTACTACTGATGCAATTGACGAGGAAACCCAAACGGCAAACCCTAGAAGAAGATTTCACTAGTAGGAATGAGAGGTGTTGAGATCGAGTTGGAAACAACATCTGCAGAGACCCGTCGGGTTTAGAAGAATACACAATCATAACATCGATCAGAAACCCTATATATATATACTTCTAACGAATGAAGGAGAACAAAAACAAAAAAAAAAAAAGATAGGAAGATGTGATGCGATGTTAAAACTTATAAGTGCAGTGGAGCGCATTAGCATTATTTATAGACAAGGTATATGTGATCTATTTTTTGGACCGTTAGATTAATAACCTAGGTTTTCCTTTTTCCTATTACAGCCTTTTTATATTCATATAAATATTTCATCTTTTTTTTTTTTTTTTTTTTTTTTTTTTTTTCTTTTTTACTACGTCTTTCATATTCTTTGCTATTCCTTCCAATTAATCTTTTAGATTATTTTCTATTGCCTTGTGTGTTTTTTAATTTTTGTTATATTGCATGATATATACTGTTTTCCAGTTTACATATACACGATTAATCTGCAAAAACACCATTTCTCTCTATTTTCCAATTTACATATAAGGCCTCTTCAGCTTGTCCTAACCGCAACCAGACCAGCAGAGCTTTTGGCCTGTCAAAAAATCAAGTGCCTCTGTTCAAACAAAATGCAACAAATCTTGTTTCAATTGCCTAGGCCTAAATTAAGAATCTTTTTGATTTTTTAGAAGAAGTTTTAGCGTTGAATACTTGTGTACGTATAAGCGTCAATAGCCATCTGGATATCCTTTTTGTGAAAGGCATGAGCGAAACAGAGAAACAGAGAAGGAAAAAAAAAAGGGAAAGAGATCAAGTTAGTAGTGACCTATGCTTCTCTTTTTTTAAAACCTCGACTAAGAAAAGAGAAGACACCAATTAGCCTCACTAGGAAGATCTATACTCTGAACCTGAAACTTCCAATCACAAGTCCAAATGATGTTGAAGACTGCCCAGTGGCACAATCCAAAACTCAGGAAGCCAAAATTTAAAATCTAGTTTATAAAAAACAAAGAGATAGCTGATATATCTCAAAAAGAAAGAGACCAAGAACCTGAATAGATCACATGTCCAGCCTAGTGGTGAATCAGAGGAGCTCAGACTTAAGCATATACCACCTAAGAGACTTAAAAAATGACACTGAATACAAACGTTAGTTAAAAGGGAAAAATCATAAGAACAAACTCCATTGGAATAGATGTAGCATGAGAGATACAAATATATATTAACAAAGAAAAAAGTGGAAAGAGACCAGAACGTAACCTAATGTTTTTTTCGGATAGAACATGAACTCGAATCAAAACTAATAAGCAAAAGTGAATTAAGATCTCTTGAGGAAGAAGTTAGGGTTTTAGCTCAAAAACAAGTAAAAGTATAATAATTGTATTAATTGCTGGATGATCTACAAGAAAGGGGATGTTCCTTATTTATATGTTTCTATAGATTACAGAATATAGCTATTTTCCTAATGGATCGCACCAAGATTAGGAAAGTTTCTTCTTTCTTGTTAGGTCGGCTGCTGGGCGATCTGGGAAGTCGGCTTCACGCTCTTGGACCGGGCCCATAAGATCTTGTTGGACCCTGCTTTGAAGACCAAATTCGACCCTCTCTCGAATTCTCAGGTTTAACTAACCGATTTCGATTTATGGTATAGACCGGTATGTTGGGGGTGCTAAATCCTGCACCAACAGAACATCAACTATCTAGTATATACAAATAGTATCAAACAGTAGGAATAGATGCAGCATGAGAGATATACAAAAAACAGAGAAATATACCAACGGGAAAGATAACAAAAACCTGAACAGAACATATGTCCAGCCTTAGAGGGGCTCAGACTGAATGTGTGTAGACAGACAGCAGATATAGAGAGTGATTGATGCAAAAATCTAGAAAACACTATAAGACACACAGAGGACAGATCATAACCCAAGAAACAAATAGCCAAAACTAATTTAAAAACCAATAACAGGGTATATAGATGCGAAGTAACCAACTAGAAACACGAAATTATATTCAAGCCACTCTTTTCCCACCCACAACAAAAGAAAACTTACCTCTTGAGAAATCAGAATAAACCAAAAGATGAAAGGGAGAGAAGAAAGATTCAACCCCATTACCTCGACGATCTGCATCAAAAGAGAGAGTTATCACTTATATAAAAAAAAAATGGGTTAAGGGATTAAGAAGTGAAGGACAAAGGACAAAAAATCAACAGAGAAACGGGTGAGACTAGCCTGGAGAAGAATATGCACCGATCCGATCATAATTCCAAAACACCTGCAAGATGAAGAAGAAAGGAACGTAAGGAATAAAAAACAGAGAGTAAAAGAAGTGTTTAAAGGAAGAACATAACCCCTGAAACAGAAATGCCATTATCACTAAGAAGATCATCAACTTTAAAAAAAAAAAGGATCCATCAAAAGCATCACGACCGATCCTCCACAAACCTGAAATAACAGAGCAAAAGGTAAAAAATCGCATAAACATCATAAAAAGCCTTCAATGATTCAATTCAGAAACAAAACTCTAGAAGAATAAACTGAATTAGAGTGACGATGGTAGGATCCTCCTCCTCCACAAATGTGAACCAACAAAACAAAAACCGATCGACAAGTAAGTTATATTTATCAGAAGAAAATTAAATAGATGTGTGTTTAGAGAAAGGAAACCGTGAGAGAAGAATATGCACTGATCCGATCATATCATAATTCGCTTACAAAACACCTGCAAGAAAAATAAGAAAGGAACGTCAGGAACAAAAAAAAACAGAGAGTAAAAGAAGTTTAGAGGAAGAACAAAACCCTTGAAGACGTTAGCACAGAGAAGAAGCGAAGCGTGTCCTTGAGCCATCATCACTTTCACATCATCCAAAAACCTGAAATAGCAGAATGACAAGTAAATCATATGACAAAATTCACAAAAAAGAAGTAGCAACTGCTGCAATTTAGAAACCAAACCCTAGAAGAAGAACATGAATTAGAGTGACAACGATCAGTCAAAGCCTCCACAAACCTGAACCAACAAAACAAATATAAAAAGACAAGTAATTAGTGATATCAGAACCAAAGTAAAAATCCAAAAGCAAACAGAGATGCGTTTAGAGCAGGGAACCGGTGAGAAGGCTTGAAGACGTAGGCCTAGAGAAAATTGCGCGAAGATCTGATCATAATTGGCTTCCACAACACCTGCAATACGAACAGATAAACGTAAGGAACAAAACAACAACAACAAATAAGGAAGAAAAAAGGAAGAACAAAACCCTTGAAGACGGTTAGCTGCACAGAGACCAAGCCATCACTCTCATCGATAAAAGCATCATCCAAAACCTAAAGAAACAAAAAAAAAAAACAGAACGACCCTTTTCAATGAACATAAAAAGCTAGCTAAGTTTAAACGATGGATGGGTTGAAATAAAAATCAGAGATGCGACTTCGTGTTTAGAAGAATATCACAAAACGACAAGTAATAGGCATGACCATATTCACAGGAAGAAAGCAACCGATGCAGTTTAGAAACCAACCCCTAGAAGAATTACATGAATCAGAGTGACAACGGTCGGTCAAAGCCATCACCGATCAATCATAGCAACCTCTTCCACAAATCTGAACCAACAAAACAAATAAAAAAACGACAAGTAAGCAACATGTAATTAGAAAAAAATAAAATTACCGAACCAACGCAAATAGAGATACTTTTAGATCAAGGAACCTGTGAGACATAGCCTGGAGAAGAATACGTGATGATCCGATCATAATTCGCTTCCGAAACACCTGCAAGTCGGAGAAAAAAAGGAGCGTAAGGAAAAAAATAAAATAACAGAGAGTAAAAGAAGAAGTAAAAGAAGAGTTAAGAGGAAGAACAAAGCCCTAGAAGAAATTAGTCACAGAGAAGAAGCGTATCCATCAAAACCATAAACTGATCATCCTAAACCTAAAAAAAGCGAAGTGTTTCATGAAAAAACTATGAACAATTCAGTTTATAAACCAAACCCTAGAAAATTTAACAAGTGAAAACGATGATGGGTTGAGATAAAAAAACAGAGACGCGACTTGGTGTTTAGAAGAAGAATATCACCACACCACCAGGCACCAGTAAATCAAATTACTTGAAACGGGCAAGAAACAACAAAGAAAAAGAGAAGATGAAAAAAGAAAGAGAGTAAACGAGATTCATATTATTTATAGATCAAAGCTATTGACCGTGGTGATTTGATCTAATATTAGGTTTCAACGGCTGTGATTAAAATCATAAGTCGGTAGTCAAACACTTTGACTCTTTTGTCCACCTGGCACCTGATGAGTGTTTTTTTTTTCTTTTTTCCTTTTTCTTACGCTCCATATGCTTTTATTATTAGCAAATTCCGTTAGATTCTCTCATTTACTTGTTTCCTTTTCTTCTATTTCTTTTTATGAAAATATATATAAAGTAGAAGAAAAGTTAAATGGTTGTGTTCTTCATAATGCTAAATACGAAACAAATACCACAATTTTCGTATTTTCCTTTCACATATTGTCAGCCTACTTTGATAGCAGGCCTTAAATAGGTTTTCTGAGCCCAATATAAGATCCAGTTCTCTGTTATTCATTGCCTTGGAGTCATTTATTTCGTGATTGCCAAAGTTTCGGACATCACATGACATCGTTAATTTGAATTGACCATATCGTTAATTTTGATTGACCATAAGCCTGTTTTCACATTCTCCAACAAGGAAGCACCATCGAACTCGCTCAACAAGACTTCGTAGAAATAATTTTTGCGATGGTGGGTGGTTTCGCCTATACCACACATTCCCCCATATTTCCGATCATTTGGACATCATTAGGATCTACGCTCACCAGCGGATATATGCTTCTCATGTCATTCCTATCAATTCATCTTTAAAACTTCCAAAACAGAATCTTGTACATCCAAGACTTCATTTCTCCGAGAATAGATACACTACTTACAAAATCCAAACATTTTCAGTCTCTACTCCAGTCCAGTCACAGTGCTTCCCATAAGAACTTCAGAAACCGCAACACCAGCGTAGGCTTCATGGTCACGACATGACAAATCGAAAAGAGGCTCCTCTATGTTCCGAACAGTGAGAAGTTGAGAAAACATCGCAATTGTAGAGGCAAGTACAAGCAACACACACCGAAGGTCTTATAAATGATCTAGACACTTCTGTGGTAGAATCTGAACAAAAGTAACCATAATGGAGAACAAGTCCAAGAAACAAAAGGAACTATGATTTGGAGGTAACAATCCAACAACTTACTTAATCAACCTCTTCACCAGATGTAAAGAGGTGATGTTTTCAATTTTCACTGACTACATAAGAACACTCCTACGAAGTCTATCCATAAAATTAAGCCTCCCCTCCCAAACAAAATCAAGCGAGGACTTTATTATCAAATGTCTAGCGATCGAACCATTAAAACCAACCACAACCCAGGAAGCAAGAAACCTCACAAGTCAGAAGTAAAGACCATTATCAACAAAACCAAAACTCTTCACCTTCTATGAGGCTGCCCCCATGAGGTCACACTACCAGCAATAATCACTTACATAATCAAATAAATGATAACATCAAAATAGCAAACTAAAGAGAATCTGAGCAGTAACACAACTCACCAACACAAGACAATATAGTGGTAAAACCAAAACAGAAAAAGGCACAAAACACCACTGGTATAAAAAAAAAAGGTACTGCAATCAAAATTTCAATCTTCAATGCCCAAAACATCAAATAGGGACTCTGGCTCTTCACATCCTCAACATACCTATAATGAAGGGAAGTAATTCATAAATAGAAAAGCTACCATCACAAGCATATATAATTGGGACTAAACAAGAGATAAAAGAGTAGGAATATATATAGGACACCAAAATGGATAAGAGACCAAGTAGTATCCTGAAGTATCTATGTTAAAAGACTTAACAAAAAAAAACAGGCATAAGCAGAAATGCGAATAACACTAGATAAATGAGGAACATTACTGTTGACGGGAAACATCCAATAAACAATTTCTAATCATGTGAAATTCCCCAACTGTCATAGTCTCATATCTCATAGTTAGAAGCTCATGAGGCTAAATACACTTCAAAATACCTGATTAACAACATGTCTAGCTTTCTGCTTAAGAGAAGAAGCTCAGACTTGAAGATGTTCAATGCAAAAACTACTTTGGTAGACACATCCATCATAAAAAGGACAGATAATAAGTACAAACCCATTTAAAAGGATCGGAGTGCAAAGGATCGGAATATAGTGATTGATGAAGAAATCCTGGAAAATACAATAAGACACAGAGAGGAGAAATAATAACAAAAAGGAAACATACCAATTGAGATCAATCCTTTATGCCACCAGTGAGGAACCCAAAACTTACTTCTCTGGAATACCCAATAAACTATAACAATCAGAAGTAATTCACAAATAGAAAGAGGCGTAACAACTAACAAACACCAGGAAAAAGAAGCTCATGGCACCTGAATCAACCATAGGAATTAAGAATTCAAACAGAACTTCTACTTGCATCATCCAAATTCCTATACACAGATAATGAATTCACGTAGAAATAGAAAACACAATCCCAAACAGAAGTGATTAGCATTTAAACCATAGAACAATGCAGAAAGACAAAAAGAGAAAATGGGAAGCAATACTGATCATATCTCCAAGGAAAAGAGAAAACCACCAATCACAAGCATATGAGAGTAGGGATCAAACACATAAGAAATAACATAGAAATAACAAAGAAGGGAGCACATCACATAAGGAAAACCCCAATCACAAGCATATGAGATTAAGATCAAACACTAGAAATAGATGTAACATGAAAAACTATATAGGGAAACTGACCAATTAGTTACCTGATGCTTCTCTCTTTTAGAACCTTGACTATCAATAACAAATGGTCTTAGGCATAAAACATAAATTCCCTATCACTAAGAAGATCATCAACTACAAAAAACCTGAAACATCCAATAATAAGTCCAAATGATGTTGTAGACTGCCCAGTGCCACAGTCCAAAACTCAGGAAGCCAAAATTCAATATCTAGTTTATCAAAACAAAGAGATAGCAAACAGATCCCAAAGAGAAAGAGAACAAGAACCTGAATAGACCACATGTTCTGACACTCACAAATTAAACTCCTTAGCATCCTCAACATACCAAAAAATCAAAAGACACTCCCCACTGTCACAGTTCACAGCTCAAAATCCCTGTTAGCACAATCCAAAACTCAGGAGTAAAAATTTCAGAAATTGCTGCAGATCGCTAAGAGAAAGAGGAACAAAAACCTTACATAAACCATATGTCGAACCTTTTACATCAGAGGATGTCAGAGTGTAAACATGGAACCACAAGATCAAAGGCATCTTTCAAGCTCAATATACCTAAAACAAATTAAAGAGGACCATTTCACATTAAAAAAAAAAAACTTTTACAAGGATATGATGGTTCCGTTCCCCTCTTTCGCTTCAGGGCCTGCCAATGCTAAAAAAAAACTGCGTCAAAAGCACTAAACATAAATGTAGCATGAGAGATAAGACTTTCGACTATATATGATTAAACAGTGGGAATAGATGCAACATGAGAGAGATACATAAACAGAGAAAAATACCAACGGGAAAGAGACCAAAAACCTGAATAAACCACATGTCCAACTAGCTTTGTGCATAAGAGGAGCTCAGACATAAGCGTACCATCTAAGAGACTTTTAAAAAAAAGACATTAATTGGCAGATTTAAGCACACAAAGAAAACAACTTATAAATATTCAGGTTTAGCAGACCTAAGACACTAGTTAATAACCTCGAGTTTCTGCAACAAAAGACAAGATTTTCGTAAGGAGGAAGAACACTACCCGAAGATGTAGCGCATAGTAGACAAAAAGGATACATCAAAAGCATCACCGACCGATACTCCACAACCTGAAAAAACATAGCAAAGAGGTAAAAATCCCATGCACATAATAATAAGCCTTCAACGATTCAATTTGATAAACAAAACTCTAGAAGAATAACCTAAATTAGAGTGACAATGGTTGGTAGGATCCCTTACAAATGTGAGCCCACAAAACAAAAAACGATAAGTAAGTAACATACAATTAGAAGAAAAAAAACACCGAACCAAAGTGAATATTCGTAAGGCAAATAGAGATGCGTTTATAGCAAGGAACCTGTGAGAAAGCATGGAGAAGAATATGCAGTTACCTGATCATATCATAACTCGCTTCCAAAACACCTGCAAGACGAAGAGGAAAAGACTGTATAGAACAAAAAACAGAGAGTAAAAGAAGTGTTAAGAGAAAACCCTTGAAGACGTTCAAAGAGAAGAAGTGAATCGTGTCCTTGAGCCATCATCACTCTCATCGATAAAAGCATCATCCAAAAAACTGAAATAACAGAATGACAAGTGAATCAAATGAACATATTCACAAAAGAAAGTAAGCAACTGAAGTAATTTAGAAACAAAAGCCATGAAGAATTACATGAATTGGAGTGACAACGATCAGTCAAGGCCATCACCGATCAATCAAAGGATCCTCCTCCAAAACTGAGGAAGCCAAAATTAAAATCCAGTTAATGAAAACAATTAGATAGCCCGCATATACCAAAGGGAAAAGAGAGGACGAAATACCTGAAGAAATTCACATGTACGTCCAGCCAAGTGCAATAGAGGAGCTCTCAGAAGTAAGCATATCACCTAAAAGACTTGAGAAAACAAAAGACATTGAATACACAAACTAGTTAAACACAGGAAAAGTATAAGAGCAAATAAGATAAAGAAGGAAAAAAAAAATACACAGGAGAACAAATCATACCTAGAAGATGTAACACAAGATATCAGAATCATAAGATTTTAACAGAGCAATCCCACACTACCTCAGCGGGGACCTGCATCATCATCAGACATATAGACGATATTATTAGATTATCTCCAAAATATTTAAGAATTAAGGAGGGGAAAGGGAAAAAAAATCCAAAGAATTAGACCCGCTTGACAAGGATCAACCAAAAAGCGCATGAACCAGTTAGTAACCTGACACTTTTTTCTTGTAGAACCTCATTGCTATAACAAAAGATCATAAGACATTATTGGTAACCTGAAACATCCAATAACAAAGTCAATGGAAACAAACGAATGGTTAAAAGATACCCAAGGACAAAGACAATGAAACATTCAATACAAAAACTACTTACTCAGGACAAGGTATATGAACAACCTCGTTTGGAAAGGAACTTAAGACAACCTTTCATATGAATATGTGTAGACAGACATCAGCAGAGAAACAGAGAGGAGTGATTCATGCAGAAAACCTGAAAAACACAATAAAAGAGAAACAGAGGACAGATCATACCTAACAAAAAATAGCCAAAATTAAATAAATCAACCAATAGATGCGAAGTAACACGAAACACGAAATTGCACACATCAAGCCATCCTCCCACACACACAAAAAAAAAATAAAAATAAACTAAACCTCTTGAGAAATCAGAAGAAACCAGAAGAGAAAAGGTAGAGAAGAAAGATTCAACAGAGCAATCCCATTGCCTCTACGATCTGCATCAAAAGAGAGAGGGAAAGATATCAATTATACAAACAAAAAATTCGAAACAGAGAAAACGAGTGACAAGGATCAATCAAACCTATGACCGATAGATCTTCTTAGTATACTCCTCCAACAATCACTGATGGATCATATAACATGAATTAGAGTGACAACGATCAGTCAAGGTATCACCGGTCAATCGTAGGATCCTTCACAAACCTAAACCAACAAAACAAAAACCCAAGTAATTAGAAAAAAACACCGAAACAAAGTGAAAATTCAAAAGGAAATAGAGACACGATTAGAGCAAGGAACTCATGCGAAGGCCTGAAGATGTATTATGGAGAAATACACGTGATGATCAGATCATAATTCCCTTCCAAAAAACCTGCAAGACGAAGAAAGAAACGTAAGGAACAAAACTATAAAAGAAGAAGACGTAAAAGATGTTAAGAGGATGAACAAAACCAATGGAAATCGCATGTCCAGCTTAGTGCACCAGAGGAGCTCAGAAGTAAGACTTGAATACGTTAGCACAGAGGGTGAAAGAAGTGTTAAGAGGAAGGACAAAACCGTTGAATACGTTAGCACAGAGAAGAAGCGAAGCGTGTCCATGTCTCCTTGAGACATCACTCTCATCGATAAAAACATCATCCAAAAACCTGAAATAACAGAATGACATGTAAACCACATAAATAAATTCATAACATTGGAGAAGAATATGCAATGATTCGATCATAATTGCTTCCGGAACACCTACAAGACAAAGAAGAAGGGAACGTAAGGAACATACAAAAGAGAGTAAAAAGAATTGTTAAGAGGAAGAACAAAACCTCTGAAGACATAGCACAAAGAAGAACCGTTTCCATCAAAGTCATCACCGACCAATTGTAGGATCCTCCTCCACAAATCTAAACCACCGAAACAAAAAAAGACAGTAAGTACCATGTAATTAGAAGTAAAAAAAACCATCAAGCAAAATTGAAAATTCAGAAGCAAATAGAGATGCGTTTGAAGTAAGGAACCCCTGAGAAAGCCTGAAATGTTGCCTCGAGAAGATTATGCAATGATTAAATCTGATCATAATTCGCTTCCAAAATATCTGCAAAACGAAGAAGAAAGGAACGTAAGAAACAACAAAAAAAAAAGAGAATAAAAATGTATAAGAGGAAGAAGAAGGACCCCTGAAGACTGCGAGCAGAGAAGAGGCGTGTCCATCAAAGTCATGACTCTCCTCGTTAAAAAGCATAATTATAAACCTGAAATTACAGAACGACAAGCAAATCGCATGAACATATTCAAGAGGGAAAAGCAACCGATGCAAGTTAGAAAACAAACCTTAGAAGAATTACATGAACTAGAGTGAAAACTATCAGTCAAAGCCATCACCGATCCTTTACAAACCTAAACCAACAAAACAGAAACCACAAGTCAATAACATGTTTTTAGAAAAAACCATCGAACCAAAGTGAAAATTAATATGGAAATAGAGATACGATTAGAGCAAGGAACCGTGCGAAGGCCTGAAGATGTATTATAGAGAAATACACGTGATGATCAGATCATAATTCCCTTCCAAAAACCTGCAAGACGAAGAAAGAAACGTAAGGAACAAAACTATAAAAGAAGAAGAAGTGAAAGATGTGTTAAGAGAATGAACAAAAACCAATGACGACGTTGCACAGAGAAGAAGTGAAGCGTGTCCATCAAAGCCATAACTGATCAGTAAAAGCACACATCCAAAACCTGAAATAACAAGAGATAAGAGGTAAATCGCACGAACATATTTATATCAAAAAAGCAACCGATGATGTTGAAAACTCTCTGATGGCACAGTCCAAAGGGAAAGAGTGCTGGCATATACCAAAGGGAAAGAGAGTTGTAAATGCCTCACATGTACGTCCAGCCTAGTGCAACAGAGGAGCTCTCAGAAGTAAGCATATCACCTAAGAGACTTGAGAAAACAAAAGACACTGAATACAAACTAGTTAAACACAGGAGAAGCATAAGAGCAAATAAGATAAAGAAGGACAAAACAAAACACAGGAGAACAAATCATACCTAGAAGATGTAACACAAGATATCAGAATCATAATATTTTAACAGAGCAATCCCACACTACCTCAACTACGACCTGCATCATCATCAGACATATAGAAGATATTATATTAGATTATATCCAAAATATTAAGAATTAAAGGGGATGAAAGGGAAAGAAATCCAAATAACTAGATCAATCAAAGCCATCACAGATCAATCCTAGTGCATCCTCCTCCTCCTCCACAAAATCTAAATCAACAAAACAAAACAAACGGCAAGTAAATACGATTGCAATTTAGAAAACCCAAAGTTTGAAATTACATAACGACAAGTAAATCACATGAACATATTCATAAATAGAAAAAGAAACCGATGCAGTTTTTAGAAACCAACCCTTAGGAGAATAACATGAACTAGAGTGAAAACTATCAGTCAAAGCCATCACTGATCAACGGTAGGATCCTCCACCACAAACCTAGACCAACATGAAAATAACATGTAATTAGAAAATTCAGAAAAGCAAATAGAGATGCGTTTAGAGCAAGGACCTGTGAGAAGGCCTGAAGACGTATAACATGGAGAAAGTAGAATACGTGATGATAAGATCATAATTAGCTTCCAAAACACCTGCAAGACGAAGAAGAAAGGAACTTGAGGAACAAATAAATGAAAGTAAAAGAAGTGTTGAAAGGAAGAAAAAAAAACCCTGAAGACGTAGAGCAGAGAAGAAGCGTGTCCATCAAAACCATGACTCTCATCGAAAAAAACATGATTCAAAACCTGAAATAGCAGAACATATTCATAAGAAATAAGCAAACGACCAATTTAAAAACCAAACCTTAGAAGAATAACATGAATTAGAGTGATAACGATCAGTCAAAGCCATCACCGATCAATAGTAGGATCCTCCACCACAAACCTAAACCAACTAAACAAAAAAGACATGAAAATAACATGTAGTTATCACTAAGAAATCATCAACTAATAAAAATAAGTCCAAATTCAAAATCTAGTTTATAAAAAATAATAGATATCTGACATATCCCAAAGAGAAAGAGAACAATGACCTGAATAAACCACATGTTCACACTCGCAGGTTAAACTCCTTTGCATCCTCAACATACCAAATAATCAGAAGACACTCCGTCAGAGTTCACAGCTCAAAATCCCTGTTAGCACAATCCAAAACTCAGGAGTAAAAATTTCAGAAATTGCTGCAGATCGCTAAGAGAAAGAGGAACAAAACTGACTAAACCATATGCCGAACCTTTTATATCAGAGGATGTCAGAGTGTAAACATGGAACCACAAGATCAAAGGCATCTTTCAAGCTCACTATACCTGTCAAAAATTAAAGCGGAGCATTTCACATTAAAAAAAAACAAAAAAAAAAAAACTGTCATAAGGATATGATGATTCCGCTCGTTCCCGTCCTTGCCTTCGGGGCCTGCCAATGCTTAAAAAAAACTGAGTCAAAAACACAAAACATAAATGTAGCATGAAAGATAAAACCAACAGACAAAAAGGGGAAAGAACCAGTAAGTAACCTACCGATTTCTCTTGTAGAACCTCATTGCTATAACAAAAGATCACCAGTGAGATCAGAAGATATTATTGATAACCTGAAACATACAATAACCTGAATAAACCACAAGGAGATAAGACACTGGTAACCACAAGATCAAAGGCATCATCTTTCAAGCTCAAAATACCTATAAAAAAAGGATGAGCATTTAACCACAATGATATGAATCTGATCATAACTCGCTTCCAAAACACCTGCAAGACGAAGAAGAAAGGAACGTAAGGAACAACAAAAAAGAGAGTAAAAGAAGTGTTAAGAAAAGAAAAAAAAAACCCTGAAAACGTAGAACAGAGAAGAGGCGTGTCCATCAAAGCCATCACTCTCATCGATAAATGCATCCTTCAAAACCTGAAATAACATAACATATTCATAAGAAAAAAAGCAACTGATGCAGTTTAGAAACCAAACCTTAGAAGAATAACATGGACTAGAGTGACAACGATCATTCAAAGCCATCACCAATCAATCGTAGGATCCTTCACAAACCTAAACCAACAAAACAAAAACCACAAGTAATTAGAAAAAACATAACTGATCCAAAACCTGAAATCACAAGAGATAAGAGGTAAATCGGACGAACATATTTATAACAAAAAAGCAACCGATGATGTTGATGGCACAGTCCAAAACTGAGGAAGCCAACCAGTTAATGAAAAAAATTAGATAGGTGGCATATACCAAAGGGAAAGAGAGGAGGAAATACCTCAAATGTACTTCCAGCCTAGTGCAACAGAGGATCTCTCAGAAGTAAGCATATCACCTAAGAGACTTGAGAAAACAAAAGACATTGAATACAAAAAACTAGTAAAACACAGGAAAAGTATAAGAGCAAATAAGATAAAGAAGGACAAAAAAAAAAACACAGGAGAACAAATCATACCTAGAAGATGTAACACAAGATATCAGAATCATAAGATTTTAACAGAGCAATCCTTAACGAGGACCTGCATCATCATCAGACATAATATTAAGAATTAAAGAGGGGAAAAGGGAAAAAGATCCAAAGAATTAGACCTGCATCATCAGACCGATCGACCGTAGCGAATCCTCCTCCTCCACAAAATCTAAATCAACAAAACAAAGACGACAAGTTAATTCGATACAATTTAGAAAGCCCAAAGTTTGAAAACTAAGAAGCGAAAACAGAGTGCCTGAGAAAGTTATAAATCGATCATGGCATTATCAATCACAATCTACAACAGCAAAAACTAAAAATAAGATTTAATAAACCAAACCGTTGGAGGACTCAGGAGGAGTGTGAAAAACTCAGAAGCGGGGGAGCGAGCGATGACAGAGCGACCCAAACCCTACCGATGGAATTGAGAGAGACCCAAACCCTACCCATGGAATTGAGAGAGACCCAAACCCTAGCGAAGAGCGATGATCGGATCATCATAGTCTCATATGATTCGCTTCAAAAAATACCTGCAAGACGAACAAAACAAATTACAAAAATCAGAGACTCGTGAAGAAGAAGAAAAATAACAGAGGGAGAACACTACAACAACTAGAGAGATTCAATTGAAACAAAATCAACAAACCCTAGAGAAGATTTCACCGGTAGGAAGAACGAATTAGCCATGATCGGTTGGATACAAAAGATCATAGACCCGTCGGGGTTTAGAAAATTACCACACCACACCACCAGCCGTACTAACGGAGGACAACAAAATTAGAAAAAAAATAGGGAAAGAAGATGAAGAAGTGGAGCGCTTTATTTATAGGTAAGGTTTTTGACGGTCAGGATTTGATGTTAGCTTCTTTCCTTTTTCCTTTTTTCCTATTAGTCTTCTAGAATCTTTATTTGATATTTCCTTTTCCTTTTGTTATTACCGTTGTCGGCCCAACTAGACAATATCAAAAATGTTTGGGCCTTTTTCGCAATCAGTTCATCTGAAACAAGAGAATCTTTTACGTCCAGTTTTTTTTTTTTTTTTTTTATAACTCTTTATGTCCAGTATTATTCCTATTTTATAACCGTTGATCTAATAGTCTAATACTAGTCTAGTTTCGGTTAACAAAACAAAACAATTGATGTAATTGATCCACAATTAAAGAAAGAAAAAATCATATGATTTGATGTTAAAATTGGATGTTTTTATAAACCCATGAATAATATAAAAAATATAGTGGAAACAAAATCATGATTTTAGATTGCTTATACTTATACAACACATTGCTTCACACAAAAATCGTTTGCCATCATGATCCGGTCGCGGTTTACCCCAACCAAAATCGTTTCCATAGACATTGAACCGAGGGGAGCTATCCAAGCTAACAACTACTATAGAATTGCTCAAAGGATTCAGTATAATCGGTTTCTTGGCCCAATTCGCAGCATACTCTCTGAACTCTTCATTCGTTTGTGACCCAACACTTTTTGTTTATTTGCATAGCAGCCAACCAAGGCCATTGCTAACCATCTCCCCGACGGTGGTCGTAGTCATAGCGAACCCGACCATATTTCCCGCAACACTCTTTCTCAACCGGAGGAAAGCCTTATACAACACACTTATACAACACTATTTATTTATTTAAATCTCTATGAATTAACGATATTGAAATCATGGCATTTTATTATTCATAGTGATATTTTTTTTTGACTTGAGACAATTATTAGAAGATAGTGATTTGGATGTTATAAATTGTATGGTTTTAGATTAATGACCTTAATTGTCTAAGTTCAAATTTATGTTTAATGACCTTGATTGTCTAAAGTAACAATCCATAATATTACCAAAATGAAAATGATGCCATCTAGATGTTATTTTATGAATTTTATTTATTTATTGGTAGGTACAACAGTAAAACATCTAAAAATTAATAATGTTGTGAGAAAAATATTTAATAATTTATAGTGAAACTAATTTATTTATAAATTAATATTTGTTATTTTATAGCAAAAATTAATAATTATTAATTCATAGAGACTTTTTTAATTATTAAGTAAAAATATAATTAAGAAATATCATAGCATTATCCACCACAATCTACAATAACAAAGCCAAGTAAAAATACTATAGGAAGTAACAAAACATAGAAAAGCCACCTCACAAACTATATGTATATATATATCTAAACAGAACTTTGCCTTTGCAACATCCAAACTCCTATGCAAAAAGATAATGACTCCTGAAGTGACCTTAGTGCAGTGGTCAATGGTAAGTCCTTGATGCACAAGGCACAATCACACCAAGGATCGAGTCCCGCTCCCTACGAATGTAGGGATTTGGCTAATGGATCGACCTGTTGTGGCCCAATAGTTCACAAACAAAAAAAAAAGATAGTGACTCAAGCAGGTGATAGCATTTAAACCACAGAAAAAAGATGCAGAAGACAAAATCAGAAAGGCAAAAACAAATCCTGATGAAATATAGAGGTAGCCAAAGCATAATAAGGAAAAAACATAAGCAGAAAAGCCATCATCACTAGGCAGATGTTGAACATTATAGTTCCAATAACAAGTACCAATCATGTCAAACTCCCCACTGTCACAGTCCAAAGTTCAGGGAACGAAACATAGAAGGAAAAAATGCAGATCATAGAAAAAAAATGCAAGTCTTAAAACAATTCATATCATAGAAAAAAGACAGAAAGAGAAAAGGGAGAAGAGACTACCAAGAAGACTTGTAGATGAAAATATATCAAAATAGAACTTGCCTCCTTTGCACCCTCAACATACCTGTAAAGAAGGGAGCAGTTTAGATTAAAACAAGCGGATCAAAGACTATGACATTTTGGCGAACAGAAACATGGACATTTAGGCAAACAGAGATCGAAACAAAACTTCCACTTCCATGATCCAAATTCCTAAACGAAGATAGTGACTTTATGTAGAAAGAGAAACCACAATTCTAAGCCTAAGTGATTGAATTTAAGACTACAGATTATAAAATAAAGAAAGAGACGAGACAAGATAAGGGGGAGGAACAATGATCACATCTCCATCTAGTTTACAAACCAAAAACAGGGAAAATACGAAACCACCAAAGAGGTAACAGACAAACCTGATCAATTCAAATAAAAAGCATATAGGAATAAGATCAAACAGTAGGAAACATATGCAGCATGATAAATACAAAACAAAGAAAAAGAGGAAAGAGACCAATTAGTACAAAAGACATGGTCTTAGGTTGCCTAGATGCCAGCGTCACTAAGAATGTCATCAACTAAAACGAACCTGAAACACCCAATAATAATTCCAAATGATGTTGAAGACTGCCCATTGGCACAATCAAAAACTCAGGAAGCCAAAATTCAAAATCTAGTTTATATAAACAAATTAAAGAGATAGCTGACAGATCCCAAAGAGAAATAGAACAAGAACCTGAACAGACCACCTAGTGCATCAGAAAAGCTCAGACTTAAAGCATACCACCTAAGAGACATAAAAATGACAATGGATACAAAAACTAGTTAAAAAGAACAAACTCGATTGGAATAGATGCAGCATGAGAGATACATAGATTAACAAAGAAAAAGTGGAAAGATACACGGTAAAGAACGAGTGGAAACTTGTGACTAGGGTGGAGGAAGGACTGAACCTCGTAGCTTCCACTCGATGGATTCGGATGCGAAGCATGTGTATTTTTTTGGTGGGGTGAGTAAGACCGTGCGGCTCAAGACGCTAGATGCGTTTAACGTTGCTGATCAGAAGTGGATTAAGCTACCAACTCCGGGTGATTCTTGCACAGAAAGAGGAGGAGCGGGTCTCGTAGTGGTTCAAGGGAAGATATGGGTGTTTTACGGGTTTAATGGGGACGAGTGTGATGATATTCATTGCTTTGATGTGGACCGAAAGGAGTGGACGAAAGTGGCGACTACTGGTCCTGAAGCCATCACCGAGAAGCGTTTTCGCTGCCGCTGCTGTGGGGAAATATGTAATAGTAGTTGGAGGTGAGATTGAGATGGATCCTCAGGCCCATGTTGGTCCTGGGAAGTTGTGTGGTAAAGCTTTCTTGTTGAACACGGAAACCTTGGAGTGGAAGAAACTGGAAGATGGAGGAGAGAAGACGCGACCAGGACCGCGTGGTTGGTGTGCATCGACGGCTGCGGCAATCAGTGGGAAAAAAGGGATGCTGATGTTTGGTGGGAAGGCTCCCACAAACTACAGGTATGATGATCTCTACTTCTACGCAGTGAATCATAATCTGCTTGATGACCTCATCAATGTGTGTGAAGGAATACTGTGATCATATAAGGAGCGATGACTCAGAGTCAATAAGACAGTTAATGTAAAGTATAAAATAAAGTGTCTCTCCTTGTGATTGAAACCATCCAAATCTGATTTTTTAATAATCAAGAGTCTGTACTCTGTACGTTGTTGTGGTTTTGAAATCATCAAAATACTTTAAAGAAATGAAGAGTCTGTTTGTATCTTGTTTATAATGTCGAAGCTATATCCTTGTTCTTGGTATATCTAATTTTTGTTATGATTTTCCATGAGATGATCAACATGAGATTTCAGATTATAAGACTAGAGAAAATGAAGACAAAAATGAAAGTTGGGAACGTAAAACTAAATTGTGCTTGGAGAAGGGACTTTTATCTCGGAGACTTGGACGGATCCAGTGGACTTAGGGGGGTATTGTTTTTATTAATACACAAAATAAATGTTTCAGTTTTCTTCGATCTAGTTCCTTGTCAGATTTCTTTAAGACTAACTAATGCAGTACAAAAGTCATTATTTGTCAAACGTTGTGAGAAAAAATTACATTATTATTTTTAATCAGTCATATTCTCGACCGCTCCAGTTGAACATGCTATATAGATAGTTCTGACTAGATCGCACTACCAAGTTATTTTAAACGGTTGGTTGTGAGAATTTGCTGCACAAAAAGATATAAGAAAGGAAACACAACTCATTTGTGACAAATATATAAGAAGTAATTTCTCATAATGTCACAAGAACAAGAAGTGTAAGAAATAGATGCAAATGCTCTTTCCTGAAAATAAAGATTGGACGGCATCAAGACTCATTTTTAGGTTTGCTATTTTGTATAGAGATGATAATTTTGTTTTAGGGTTTTCTCATAAATATTAAAATGTAGTCCCGTTGAGAAATAGAAACTCTAAAAAATTTGACGTAGAATTTAGGGGTGTATTCAACTTAACATTTTAAGTGATTTGTGTGAAATTTACAAATTCTATGTTATTCGATCATAGATTTTAAAAAGTCTATTAAAATCCAATGTTATTGAACTCATGATTTAAAAATCTACTTTAAAATCCATTAAAATCAACTGTTATTGAACTGATGATTTAAAAATCTACTTTAAAATCCACTGTTATTCAAAACAGTTTTGTGGATTAGGATTTTAACAATTTTAGGATTCTGGAGTATTTGTTTAGTTAAAAATACAGAAATCCAAATCTCATGATTTTAGGTGGGATTTGAAAGAATTTTACAGAAAATCATATGAACTTCCTAAAATCTATCAAAATTCTAAATTTCCTAAATTCCATCAAATTCTCCTAAATCATGGTTCGAATACACCCACTTAAATATAAGTAAGTTAAAACATAAGTATAAAGTAATACTATATATATAATTTTGGTTGAAATATCTTTTTTCTTTTTTTTGATCAAATTTGTGGTTGAAATATCTAAGAGGATAAATAAGGAAGAGAGAATCCAACAAGCCAATTGCGTTGCAAATTGTAAGGTTTGGTGGGCACGTGGTCAACTGGGTTTGAACAGCACACTGTAATCTACTTTTACACGAAGCTATGTCGGCCCAAGTGTTACTTTTTTTTTTTTTTTTTTAAACCTACAATAATGCAGATGTTTTTTAATTTGGAATTTCAAAATTAAACGGAAAATTCCAAAAATATAATTAAGTAAAATGTAATATAATATTATGTATAGTAATTTAAACATCAATTGAAAAATTATGGCCAAGATTATGATCTTACTTAAAATAACATGGTAGATTCGAAATAACATGATTGTGTTTCAACTGATAGATATTAGAAACATTTATTTACTCATTTTCTCTAAATATTAGTTACAGTTTTCATTTAAAACCATAAGGCTTTTCTATAGTTGCTAGATTTTGAAAAATGAAAATTATGCATGATAAAAAAATATATGGAAAATTAATGTCTTAAAGTAAACGCTTGAGCTAATAATGCTCATGTAGTGTTTTTATGTGTGGTGGTGAACTATAAAACGTCTTCATCTTTTGAATTAATGGGATTTCGGCGAAATCAAGATATCCGACGGTAAAATTAAAAACCAAAATAGATTACTGAAGCCTTATATGTGTTACGTATTACTAACATTGTTGAACTATGACATTTGTAATCCACTTAATGGTACGAATTAACTAATAAAAAAATTGTACATAATATAGATAACTAACTGGCAACTAGAAACATCAATCTTTGAAAAAGATACTAGAAAAGAAAAGCACTAACTAAACGACCTAACCCAAGTTGGGTGTCATGAATAAAACAACGTGTTCATTTTGTATATTCATATTTGATTGAACTTGACTGTATTGTATAGGTAGGTCATCTTTCCAAAATTCATACTATTTAAAGTGATTCTTTTTCTTCTTTTGCTATTACTTTTAATATTTTATAATACGATACTAAAAAGTCTATAAAATCTGAATATTGACTAGACATGGAATTAGAGGCCATACTAAAATTTGAGTGGCAGAAGAAACTTCTTAACTATAATATTTTAGATTCTCGTATTAGTTAGCTCATTACATAAGTATTTTTTCTCCACGTACGTGCTTTTGCTTGTATGTCAATAAATGGAAAAAAATAATAATAATAATAACACAAACACACACATTTTTAAGATCCAAATTACAACAAGAAAAATACTACTTAGTATGGTACTTGCCTACTTGGTATTGAGTATGAAAAAAAAAAAAAAAAAAAGTATTTACGTTTGAGGTTTTTTTTTTCCCTAAGAGTATTTACCTTTTTACATATGTCTTAACAAAGAATATAGTAAAAATATTTGTTTATAAAAAGAAATAAAGGAGAAATTAAAAGTATCGCCTCGCCTCTATAAATAAATCTCGACCCACACTCTTGTTTTTTCCCTCATTCCGCTCCTTTGCGGGTGCGCAAAAAGGCAACCAGGTTCAATGAACCTGGGAAGTTCTATGTTGTTTTTCGCCATCATCTTTCTTCATCACCCGTAAGCATGCTCATCACTATAATTTATTCTATACTTGTATATTTCTATAATTATTTATTTGCACACCTAACAAAAACGAATTAAACAATCTTTTCGCATTCTTTTTTTTTTTTTGTTAAATCTTTTCGCATTCTTGAATCAATTATTTAAAATAAAAACTGAGGTTCGTACGTCAACTATATTAGCTTATAAACGAAGCTTTAAAATTATTGCAGAAAAATTGGGCTAAGAAGAGAGATGTATATACATATGTTCAATGACTTGTCGGGCGACTCATCTCTTCATTAGCATTATCATGGTATGTGAGTTTCCTTTTTCCTGTACTCTCTCTCTCTCTCTCTCTCTCTAGATATATATCTTGATCAAATATAAATTTGCCATAGTTTTGAAAAGTTCTGATTTCAATAAAATGTGACCACGAAGAGGTAAAAGCGTTTGGTTGCAATTTAGTGATTTACTGCCTTGGCTTAATTAAACAAATGCATTTTTTTGGGGTTTGTTAACACTATAATCTTATAGTGTATATTTTATATATGGTTAGCATAGTGTTAGTATATTAAGTCTCCTTTAACTTAATATACTTAGTATATATACACTTGTAAGATTCTATTTGCCGTTTAATGAGAAATTAGATTCTTCTTTCATCTCTCTCTCTAACTGTCAACATGGTATCAGAGCAAGAACGTTAGTGAGAGAATCTTCTTCCGCTTCGTTGAAATCGATTGATTCATCATCCGATCTTTTGATTTCTCATTCGATCATCTCTTTCTCTTTGGGTATCACTTTTACTTTTTCTTTTTAGCTCAAATCCATCTCGATTTCACAGTTCTGTTTTGCGATGAGTGTGACGTTTGATCAGATTGCTTCACTCTTCGTTTTACATCTTTTGCTGGCGATCGCGGTGTTTGTTATCCTAGTTGTTGCTCTCGTAAGTGTTCTTGTTGTTGTTTTCTCTGTTTGAGCAATTGGCGTTTTTCGATTTGATCTTGGTATCGTAATCTTGGTTATGGCGAATTCAACATCTGATTCAGCTCAACCACCTGATCAATATAACAATCCTTACTTCCTCCATGGCACTGATCATGCTGGATTGGTTTTAGTCTCGGATAGATTGACTACAGGTGCAGAGTTCAATTCATGGCGAAGGTCCATGCGGATGGCTCTCAATGTCCGGAACAAATTGGGATTTATTGACGGTACGATCTCTAAACCATCATCAGATCACCGTGACTATGGTTCTTGGAGTCGTTGCAACGATATGGTTTCTACTTGGTTGATGAACTCTGTGTCTAAGAAAATAGGTCAGAGTCTTTTGTTTATTCCAACGGCTGAAGGGATTTGGAAGGATATAATATCGAGGTTTAAACAGGATGATGCTCCGAGAGTTTATGAGATAGAGCAGAAATTGAGCTCGCTTCATCAAGGAGCCATGGATGTAACTGCTTATTATACTGAGTTGGTAACTCTTTGGGAGGAGCTTAAGAACTATGTAGAGCTCCCTGTTTGCACTTGTGGCAAGTGTGAGTGTAGTGCTGCTGTGTTATGGGAAAAATTGCAACACAGGAGTCGTGTGACTAAATTTTTGATGGGATTAAATGATTCGTATGAAGCCACTCGTCGACACATATTGATGATCAAGCCCATGCCATCCATTGAGAATGCTTTCCACATGGTGACTGAAGATGAAAGGCAACGGAACATTGCTAAACCTACTCGGACTGATGGGGTTGTTTTTCAAACTTCTGGTCCTCCTGCTGCGATTATCACTGATGTTACTGCTTATGATGGACCAGCTGATCATGTTGCTTATGCTGTTCAGAATTCCTATCGTCCAAAGCAGTCTCGTCCTCTCTGTACTCACTGTGGCATGTTGGGACATGTGGTTCAGAAATGTTTCAAACTCCATGGTTATCCACCTGGATATATTCCTGGTTTCAAGAGTTTTTCTTCTAGTTATCACGCTCAACGACCACAGTCACAGAGTCTTCCGTCTAAGAGTCAGCCTCAAGGTTCATCTCAGGCTCAATATCAACCGAGGACTCATGCTGTTGCCAATGTCACATCGACGGATCCTTCTGTTCCTCCACCTGCCTTGAACGCGATCAATCTGGATGTTAGTAAAATGAATGCGAACCAGATGCAGACTCTGATTCAGCAACTTTCTGCTCACATGACTTTTCCAGAAAATCAGGCTCCTACCAAGGTTTCTTCCATTTCTGAACATGGTGCTATGGCTGTTGAATCATCTGCGGGTAACATCCCTTTTCCTTCTTCTTCTCTTTGTTATGAACATGATCACCTTACTTTTCAACACCAATGCCTATCATCTCTTTCTTCCAGTCTTCCCCATGGTTCTTGGATTATAGACACTGGTGCTACAACGCATGTTTGTTCTGATCTTGCATTGTTCAATGAAACAATACCGGTATCTGGTGTGACAGTCTCTTTACCGGATGCAACTAGAGTTGATATTGCACACACTGGCACAATTCATCTCTCGCATTCTCTCATCTTGCGTGATGTTTTGCATGTTCCTTCTTTCAAATTTAACTTGATATCTGTTAGTAGTTTGTTAAAATCTAGCAATTGCTCTGCACATTTCTTCCCTAACTCATGTTTCATTCAGGAGTTTATTCAGGGCTTGATGATTGGTAGAGGCATCTTATTACATAATCTCTACATTCTTCAACTTGATTCCACTGCATCTCATGCTTCGTCCTCCATCTCATATCCTTCTACTTCGTCTCATTTCTTTGGATCCTTGGTGGTTGATGGTGATCTCTGGCATGCTCGCCTTGGACATCCATCTGCTGACAAGTTACAACATATTCCGGGTACTATCTCAAAGTCTACGAAGTCTTCATCTCCTTGTCATGTGTGTCATTTAGCTAAGCAAAAACGATTGTCCTATGTGTCTAATAGCAAGTTGTCAGTTTTACCATTCGATTTACTTCATTTAGATGTTTGGGGTCCTTTCTCAACAGAATCGGTAGATGGATATAGATATTTTCTCAGTATAGTTGATGATTGTACTAGAGCTACTTG
Organism: Camelina sativa; assembly: GCF_030686135.1. Lineage (NCBI taxonomy): Eukaryota > Viridiplantae > Streptophyta > Magnoliopsida > Brassicales > Brassicaceae > Camelina > Camelina sativa. The sequence continues at coordinate 3,292,277 of NC_141895.1, read as the reverse complement.
GTTGTATATGTTGAGAAATAAAAATGAGGCTTCTACACATTTTCAAGATTTTATACAATTGGTTCATACTCAATATAATTCAACGATCAAAGTCATACGCACTGACAATGCCCCCGAATTAGCATTTACAAACATTATTAAGAAGCATGGAATTTTGCATCAGTTTTCTTGTGCCTACACACCTCAACAGAACTCTATAGTTGAGAGAAAACATCAGCATCTCCTCAATGTAGCAAGAGCTTTACTTTTTCAGTCTAATGTCCCTCTTGCATATTGGAGTGATTGCGTTTTAACTGCTGTTTTTCTAATCAATCGAACACCATCTACTTTGCTCCATCATGCAACTCCTTATGAATTGCTTACTAAACGCAAACCAGATTATACTATTCTTAGATCTTTTGGTTGTCTGTGTTATGTTTCCACTTTGTTGAAAGATCGTCATAAATTCAGCCCTCTTGCTAATAGGTGTGTTTTCTTGGGTTATGCGTCTGGCTACAAAGGCTACAAAGTATTGCATTTAGATACAGCTACTATCTCCATATCTCGTAATGTCATCTTCCATGAAACAATTTTTCCATTTCATGATTCATCTACATCTTTTCCTTCTGAGATTTTTAGTTCCAACATTTTACCAGTTTCGATTGATTTACCTGCTGATGTGATGCATTCATTATCGACTCCTCTTGCATCGACGTCTCATGCATCATCTGCTCATGTGCATACACCCTCTAGTACAATCACAGAGAGTGCTACAGCAAATACTGGTGTTGTTCCTCTAAACAATGCTCGACCACGACGCACATCTAAGGTACCAGGCTATTTGTCTGATTATCATTGTGCCATTTCTCAACTTACATCACCTATTCCTCTTCCCGAAACACATAAAACCCCATATCCACTTTCTTCAGTTCTTTCTTATGAACAGTTCAAATCTCCCTATCAGTCTATTGTCCTTTCTTTTTCTCTCGATACAGAGCCTACCTCTTTTCAACAAGCCATCAAATGTAAGAAATGGAAGAAGGCTATGGATGTGGAGCTAGATAATATGGAGAATAGTGGGACGCTTGAGGTTGTTTCTCTACCTCCTGGTAAAAACGTCGTTGGTTGTAAATGGGTCTATATAATCAAGTACAATGCCGATGGAAGTGTTGAGCGGTATAAGGCTCGATTGGTAGCCAAGGGTTTTACACAACAGGAGGGAGTTGATTTCTTTGAAACTTTTTCACCAGTTGCTAAGATGGGTAGTGTGAAGTTTTTTCTTGGTTTGGCAGCAAAGCTAGGATGGAGTCTTTGCCAAATGGATGTCACAAGTGCCTTTTTGCACAGTGACCTGGATGAAGAGATATATATGAGCCTACCTCTTGGATATACTCCGGCTTCTGGTATCTTACCTCCAAACCCTGTTTGCCGTTTGAAGAAATCCATCTATGGCTTAAAACAAGCCTCTCGTCAATGGTACAAATGTTTCTCTTCTGTTCTCTTGAACAATGGATTCACCCAGGCACCTTCTGAGAATACTTTATTTATCAAGATGACTGATTCATCTTTTATAGCACTTTTAGTGTATGTTGATGATATCATGATTGCGAGTAATAGTGATGCAGAGGTTCTTTCAATCAAGACGATCCTTGCAAAGGCTTTCAAGATAAAGGATCTAGGACCGGCTCGGTTCTTCTTGGGGCTTGAAATAGCTCGTAATTCCTCTGGTATATCTGTTAGTCAACGCAAGTACTGCTTGAATCTCTTGAGTGACACAGGTTATTTAGGCTGCAAGCCTAAGAATGTTCCAATGGATCCTTCTAAAGCGTTATTCAAGGATACTGGTGTTCTTCTCTCTGCAGCTGAGGCCAGTTCTTATCGAGCTTTGATAGGACGCCTATTGTACCTAACTATCACCCGACCGGATATCACCTTTGCTGTCAACAAATTGAGCCAATATCTGTCTTGTCCCACTGATGCGCATCTCTACGCAGCTCAGCATGTTCTTAAATATCTCAAGAGGAATCCAGGACAAGGTTTATTTTACTCTGCTCAGGATGATCTCCGATTGACTGCTTTTTCTGATGCAGACTGGGGCACTTGTCTTGATAGTCGACGGTCAGTCACAGGGTTATGCACCTTCTTAGGTTCTTCTTTTATTACTTGGAGATCTAAAAAGCAGAAGATTGTCAGTAGCAGCAGTACTGAATCGGAATACAGGGCAATGGCGTTAGCTTCTGATGAGTTGGTCTGGTTAACACAACTATTGCAGGCATTCTGTATCCCACTTCATGGACCACCAAAGCTCTACTGTGATAATAAATCAGCCACTCACATTGCCAGCAACCCAGTCTTTCATGAGCGCATCAAGCATATGGAGATTGACTTGCATCGTACACGAGATCGGGTCCTCACAGGAACTCAGCAAGTCTACCACGTTTCCACGGGCAATCAACTTGCAGATATCCTTACCAAACCTCTGCAAGCTGGCCCCTTTCACTCTCTTCTTGACAGGATGTCTGTTTCAAGTCTTTTCCTTCCATCCGAAGATTCTAGTTCAAAGACTTGAGGAGGGGATGTTAACACTATAATCTTATAGTGTATATTTTATATATGGTTAGCATAGTGTTAGTATATTAAGTCTCCTTTAGCTTAATATACTTAGTATATATACACTTGTAAGATTCTATTTGCTGTTTAATGAGAAATTAGATTCTTCTTTCATCTCTCTCTAACTGTCAACAGGGTTAATAAAACACACACGTACGGTACTAAGATTTGTCTTTTTTTGCCAAGAACATACAGTACTAAGTTTATGTATTAGCGCACGTTCTATGTTGTATATGTGTCAGTGTGTGAAATACTCATGCGTTCTTGCAAATAATTTCTGAATATTGATGTATTGTGAATTCATAAGTTGCATTGCACGAACCTCTCTTACCCGGGTAAGGATCGATCGAGGATGTTTTTTCGAAAGTTGTATGGTTTTGCTATATTAAAGTTTTGAAACCATAGCAGTTACGGAAACCGTGCTATAGTCATGTACTATCTAGAATTTTTTTTGTAGGGTTCCAACTAGACCGGTTAGGGTTAAGCCAGCATTCCTCGCTCGTCAAATCTAATTATATATGTGTTTCTGTGGTCGACTCATCTCTCTCTAAATAGGTATAAATTTACAATTCTATATACTTGATCACAGAAGAAGAGTTCTAACTTATCCGGAACGGTCTACTTGGTAGTTTTTAAAAATATGCATGTCTAGATCTAAAGGAAAGTATGTTGGTAATATTAGTTTACTATATTCCTCCATGCAGAGATGAAGCTCAAAGATCCGGAGTAAACATCTTCTCATGCATGACTCACTACAAATATGCTCGAGATGGTTGATCGATCTGAACATGCGAGAAGTTAAAGTCAAATATGGAACTTATATAACATAGTACTACATCGAGATATTCAAGTATGATACAAACATATATATGAGTCGTGTTCATCACTTGAAGCATGAAAAAAAAAAAAGAGTTCCCCTTTCAAAAACTTCAATCTCTTTCGTAAGAGAAAAAAAAAACAAAAATTATATGTACTGGTTGTCTTGTACTTCATTTTCATCATTTTTATATTTTGCATGGACAAACTAAAATTCTGTATTGGTTGTAATCTTATTCTAAGCTGGGCCTCTTGCTGACGCATATATATGGGTCTGATTAGATGTCCTTTTTAGCCAAATAATAAAGTGAAAATAATGCTATTATGAGTTCAGCTGGAAATTAACCATTCAGACAACAGAAGAAAAAAAAACATAAGTCTTCCTAGTGTGACCTAAAAACTTGTGTTTGAACTTTGTGAAATTCTCCCTGGTTGTGAAATTCTTAAAATTAAAGGTGTCTGAAGATTCAGAAGGACATAGAAACTAATGTTTGAACGTTGAAGTGTAAAAATGTTCTTTTCTGTCACTTCAGTTTGTAAAACGTTCGTTCATATCATCATGGTTGGAAGCTACGAAGCTTACTAAAAATCTCAACCGATGATAAAGAATTTATTTCCGCTCTCTAAGTGCTAAACCCTGGACTTAAACCCAAAAACTCATTTGTTTCTGTTAACATTGCAGATATAGTTTTTTGTAGCCAAGAATGTTACTGCAACAAGTTTGGTAAGAAAGAGAGAGGACTTTGTTCATATATAATGGACAGCAACCAAATCTTTACATGTAAAGTTGAATTGTTTAATGATATCTCTCTCACATGACGTCTGTACCCACGGGATCCACTGAGAAATGAAGAGCTACTGCTTTTTCTATAAACGGCTCAAACTGAGACATCCACATCTGAAAGATAAAGAGTCTCTATTTAATATTCACTTATATGATTCATATACGAGAAAAATTGAACAGTTGTAACAAAGGTTCCAGCTAATTTTAGTCTTACATCTTTATACTCTCTGCCCTCAATGAAAATCTCCATGGCATCAACTGCGCAGAGTATAAAATAAGCAAAGAGTGAGAGGAGAGATAGAAAGGAAAACAGAGGAATGCACACTGTTAGGACACTAGGGCAAGTGATTACAGGAACGAAATCGAACTACTGCTGCATGTGTAAATTCCTTACTGCTGTCGTTAAAGTTTGAACCTGGACATCGAAAATATCAAGGCGGCAATTATTGGTGTAAGCTATCTCTGAAATATAGTTGCAAATGCAAAAAAACTTTTATTCTTCATAGGCACCTTGTGTGGACTGGACAATTAAAGATGGAAGAGATGAAGTTAGCTGTGCAAAAGAATCCATTGCATCTTTGATGTTCTTGTTGGAAGCGTTCTTAGCAAAAGTAACCACAAGAACAAACTCTTCGCCATAGTTGTATTCCTACCATGGGAAGTAACTCGGTCTGTTTACATAATCTGATGACACTAGATAGTGGTAGTAACCCTTTGGCTCTTACGCTATGGAGCTACTACATTGACAATTTGTGAAAGCAAAATTCAGATTATGAATGGATTTGAGATCATACCTCGCCCTTTCGAAATATTGCGAGGATGTCATCTTCGACCTCTGATTCATAGTCCAGATTAGTTAGCCCCTGATACATTAAACCCCCACAGCAACACATTTATAAATAGAGAAGAATACAAAGATGAGAAGACAGAAGTAATGAGAGAAATGGCATTTACATGTAAAGGCATACATGGCAGAATGGTGTTACACGTTCATTAAGAACTTTCAAGAAGAAAGGGTTCTCATAGAACTTGTCAAGGTCTTCCTTCTTCTGAAATCGCATGAAGAGAGCGTGCGTGTAATCTCCATTGTTTCTATCACTGATACAACCTGTGAAAGTAAAATGAACAGATAGAGACTTGGTTTTATAGGTAATCATACACAGAGATTTTCAATCTAGATTGGGAGCGAGCTAGAATATGAGAGAACTCACCGACAGATATAGCAACAATGCCTCTCATTTGATACTGAGTTGTGTAAAGATAGTCAAGCATATCTTTTTCTTGTTCCTCAGATAAATCCTCTTTTGCTTTGAGTAAACACACATGCTCCACTACTTTCCTGTGGAAGAACATAAACAGGACTACTAGGTTGACACATACATTATAAAAATGCAAACTTTAAACTTTCACACATTATGTTAAAGCCTACATGCCAAGTTAGAAACTTTATCAAGAACCTAAGATTAAAACACACACACATCAACCAACATAAGCTATCACACAAAGGGAGCTAACGTTTTAGAAAAAAACTGAACCTTGTCTTAATCGACTTGGAACTAGCAATTTGATCATCAGAAGCGCATAATGCAACTCTAGGGTTCTTTGTTCGGCACTGATGCACAAACACACCTCCACCATTAGACTCAAATCCTGTCAATTTCAAGAAGAAGAATCTCTAGGGTCACAAACGATTCTGAAACAGAGGAGGTCATATATCAAATTGACGGGACACAGATTTGAATTCGCCTGAAGGATAAAGGTATACTGGACAATAAAAATTGAAATGTGGCCACTACAATTGCAAAAGGGGATGGATGATAGAAGGAGACCGAGCAAAATATATAACAAGCCCGCTACAGACTTGATTTTGCTGAGAAAGATGGAGAGTCAAAAAACCCAGAATGAAAAAACCCAAACTTTTTACCTCTGGTGAGAATTGGACGAGGGAGAGCTAAAGCTTGGTGGATCATCATCGAGTCGAGTGTGGCGGACCAAGTCTCCCATTGTATTTGTTGCCTCTCCCTCTTTTATCACTTTCTCAATATTAGAGAGACTTAACAAAGGAATAATAAGATTTTTGGGGTTTGTGGTAGTTAATAGTTTTGTAATACAAATCCTTTTTGCGCCACAAAATTTCGTTACACTACATATATTTTTCTTTTTTAAGTTTTGTAATTAATTTATAAATTTTCAAAACAGTTTTCAGATATATACTGATAATTTAATTTAAATTATATAAAAACTCATTGTATAAATATTTTTAAATCGTATAGTTCAATATAAAATATATAATACAAACTAAGCTATTATATAATACAAACTAAGCTATTAATGATATAACGTTATGTTTGAGATGGAATTACAAACTAAACTATTAATTTTGCAATTCATTTTGAAGTAATCGTTAATGATAAGAATAGGGGGAAGATTGTCAAGGTCGATATATTGTATTGCATTCTCCTATTCCACCAGTCGCTTCATCTTTGTTCGCCGCAACTCCACCGTGTACAATGTAAACTAGCAGTATCAGCACATCCGGCGACTGTAAACAGAATACGAGGTTTTGTTTTAGAGGTAAACAGAAATTTATCGATATTAGTCAGATAAATAAATGGAAAACCTATTAAGCACAATATAATCATCTGCTTTTGAGAATGTCTAAAACTTGATTAGGAACATAGCAAGGTGGTCAAGAATATATTTTTTGGTTCAATCTTATAGTACTCAGTTTGACCCATCATGCTTTTAGTTCTAAACAGTCTTAATTTTCATGTGTGCAAACGAACATTGCAAACATAGGATTTAATATATATATATATATATATATATATATATATATATATATATTACTCAAATTGCTCTTATATTGAATTAAGGCCGATCAATACATAATTCAAAAGAATCACAAACCGACTGGAATAGGTTTATTTATTTATGTCTTGTCTTGTTTTCAGGGCTCAATGGCCTCAACCAAAGCAGAGGGATTTGTGAAAAACCTGCAAATGAGTGGAAGATATCTGAGAGTTGTATGGTAACGAGAAGCAAAATCGGTTCAACATTGGGCAGAATAAGAAACACTTCAAATAAAAAAGACACATAAAAGCATCTGCATTGGTCACTAATATAATAATATGATTTTTAGTCTAGTTTAGTATTAGAATTTTTTTTTATGATTCTTTTTACCTCCATTCATTAGAAATTCACTAAGTCTCTCATTAATATAATATTTTCAGTATAGTTTAATATTTATAATGTAATTTATCTTTAATACTTATTTAGTTTTATCTTAGATAAGAAGATTTTAATTGATATATCTTCCATCATATCAAACTATATTTTATATATGTTCAGTTTCATTAACTAGTTATATTTGTTTATATAGTCTATAACATTAATTTAATATTTATGCAAATCTTAGTAATATATCATTAAAGCTCATGCATAACGGAACTTGTTAAACAGATAATATTTTTTTAAGTTTTGTATGTAAATCTAACAGATTTCTAGACGAAATCTCCAACAATTTCTAACTTTATGCAACTAGCCAAACACATCGCCGCAGTTGAAAATAAGATTTTAATCGTATTTCTTTTGGGTCAGGGAGAGAGAATAACGTTGAAAAAATTATTAAACTTCTTAACTCATCTAATTTGAAAAGGTTAAAACTTTGAATGTATAGTTTTCAAATTTCTATATATATCTTTTATCGAATGCTAGGTTAATTCAATGTAAATTTTTTTCTATTTGGATAGTGGATCGGAAAAATCCTCAAATTGTAATAATTTTTGTTAATTACGTAGTATATAATAAAGTAATACGTAAACATAAAATGCCAATATTTTCTAATAAATTTATTTTTTGTAAAACTTAACAGTTGAGTTTATGTTTATGCAAGTCATGACAATCCAAAGTATTTAATTTATTAAACGAAACAAAATTTGAATACATAATTCATCCTTTTTCAATGTTAAAACTCTTCTATGAAACAAGTGGCATACTAAATATTAATTGAACAACTAAAAACTGAACCTAAGGATACATCGTGATATGAATAGTCCAATTCCCCTCAATTATAAATTGTACCGATTGTACTGCTGTTTATTACTTTTATAATTTTTTCAACCATACATAATCTACAAGATCATTTTCTTTTTTTAAAACAATTTACAAGATAAATCCCAAAGTCAAATTTGGCACGTATACATGGTTAATATTACTCTTCAGTTTCCAATGAGATAAAATATATACAGGACAGATTATCCTCTTAAAAGTTAAGCATTCGTGTAGTAAGTGCCCATACTATATATGGTTACGACTTTATCCAAAACAGAGTCAAAACCATAAAACAAATTATTCGTTATTCACCTTCTAAGTAAAAAAAGATAACTCTCCAAACATGAACTTACCTTGCAAGCAAAGTATTCTTATCTTCATCTATTATTTCCCATTACTTAACCTTATCTTCACTAAGATTGTTGTTGTCATTATAATGTCTTTAACGATCGGAAGATTCGAAATGGAAACTCAAGACAATTTTACATAGCTTTACAGCAATTATTTGAAATCTATACGTAGTTGTGAGTTACCAAAAAATAAAGGGGTCTAATAAATATATCAATATATGAAAATGGATAGTTCTTATGGGAAGATCCAATAGTGATAATAAACTAATTATGTGAGGTGTCAAACTTTTTTCACATTGAACTAGTGGAAGCAAAGACTTGATGAATCGTCACATTAGCCTAACGAAGCTTACCAAACTAAACAAATAAATAGATTACACGGATCAGTTTTACCAAGATTCGAAAGGAATCTTTAGGTTTTGTCAAAAGAAAAACACAAAGTGACCAACCAAACCAACGAACCAATTCGGCCGATTTGGCACTTTTTTCTACTTTCTTTCCTTCACTTCTCATTTTCCTCACTAGTTTTAAATAATCGTATAGATTTGGTACCATGCCCCTATTTTCTAGTATGTTGATATCACACGACAACCATAACTCTCAATAATATGCCAATTTATTTAACAAGTTCATTTATTTGTTATATATCATTGAGGAAAATTTGACATTGTAAAATTAGAACAAAAGCTTTATGATTTAATTATATTATTTCCAAGACTAAAAAAATCGGGTTAGTCAAAATACAAACAGTGAAAAACACATGGGATATTAAGAATTTGAATGTAAAATATACTTCAACACTTCTCTTTTACAGGCCAACAAACCTTGAAACTCTATATTCAACTCTTGTCCAAACTTATAAAATTGAGTTTGGTTTATAAAAATCGTGATTATAGTAATATACATGTGATCAATCGAAGATTTGGAGACTAATAAACTACATTGATCTCCCCTAAATTGGAGATCTTTCACTAATTTCAACCCCTAAACTTTCTAACAGTTCACCCAAATGACACGAAATCAAATTTTACAATCCCCCCACCAATACATTTTCACTAGTAATTAATAATCAATTCCTCATGTGACCCACTAATCATTGTTCCTTCACATCTCGCTCTCACCGTAATCCAATCCCCACCCTCCATATTACATCTGGGTCCATCCAACCCACCAACACATCTCAGCCGTCCGATCCTCTCCGAGTAACAACCCCACAAGCTTAAACGGTCTAGATCTCTCGAACCCTTCTGTAATTCCTCTGTTTCTTCTTCCTCCTCTTCCTCCACTGATCTCCAAAACGTTTGATCTGTCACACTTGTCGGTGAGCTTGAAACCAAACCGGAAACCAAATCCTGTTCAATGTCCGGTTTAGTTATCAGAAACGGATGGTTTAGGAGTTGTGCCGCTGTCCATCTCTCCTTTGCTTCCCTCTTCAAACACTTCTCCAAAAAATCCTTTGCGTCTTCCGCAAGCAAACAAGGAAGCTCCGGAGTCTCACCCGAATACCCGACCCGATAAAGAACCGAGAGCGGATCATCCCTCGCCTCCGTCCACGGTGGAGACCCGGTAAGCATCTCTATCACCGTGCATCCAACCGCCCATATATCACTCTCTTTCCCCTGTTTCTCCCCACGCGCCACCTCCGGAGCCATAAACGCCGGCGTTCCCATAACCATCAGCTCGAATTCCGGGTCAACCCGTTTCGCACACCCGAAATCCGCAATCTTGGCCTCACCTTTCTCAGCAAGAACGACGTTACTCCCCTTTACATCGCAATGTGCGATCCCCTCGGAGTGTATATACTCCAATCCCTTTAGTATCTCGCGCGTGTACTTCACGACACGAGTCTCGTCGAGTCTTCCCCCGTTTTTGGCCGCCACCTCGGTCAACGTACCGTACGGTGCGTACTCCATCAGAAGGTTATACGTAACGACGCCATTTGACTCCCTCTTGGTTTCTGATCCTCTGTATCCGATCACGTAAGGAGAATCCAACAACGAGAGAATCTTAGCTTCTCTTTTTAAGAACTCTGATCGGTGAAGCTCGGAGGATTTAACGGCGAGGACTTCTTCCGAGTTATGACAAGTGGCGGCGTAGACGGTGGCTGTAGAGCCTCGGCCTAGGGTTCTTCCTCTAGTCCATTCCATTTGGAGAAGACTAGAGAAAAGCTTCTTTTTTTTTGTTGTCTTTGTTTAAATTTGGTTTTTTTCCACTCTGCTTATTCAACAGAAGGTTTATATAAGGGCGAACGAAACTTTTTTTTGCTGAGAATTAGATAGTGTATACTTTTGGTAACATCGAGTTTTTATCTACCAACGCTAAAAAATATAAATTATGAGAATATAATAAACGTATATATGTTCTTGTGTGTACACGTGGATATCTTTTTGAGGTGGATAACCAAATGTAACCCGTTTTTTGATTTGATTTTGATATTTTAATTAATTCTAAAAGAGACCCAAAAAGAGAAAAAAAGAAAATGTGTAGAATATGTGAAGTTTCAAGAATACAAAAATTGAGAAACGTGAGTGAAATATCAACTGGCGTGTGCCGTGGTAGTGGAACGTACGTATCTAACGTAAGTTTCGTTTGGAGTATGGCGACGTGGCATTTTTTTTTGTTTTCTTTTTTGTTTTGACGAGCCTGTACTCTTGATATTACAGCCTCTAGACAGGATGACGTGTCTATATCTGGTTGGTCAAAAAGCCTTTTTAGTTTCTGCTCCGACCAGAGTAGAGTTACGTAATAATCTCCCGGAGCTACGTGTCCACAAGGTTTAGATGCTACGCGGTGGTTCAAGAGTGGCCTAATGTTTTTATTTTGTGTAAAAGGAAGAAAATAATTATTTAGAATTTATTGATATGATTATTTGTGGTTACTTATGAGTTTGGTATTGGAAAAAAATGAAATTAGTGGAGAGGAGAAGTTGGGCACTTTGGTAGATTTTGATCGATTATCTATCTGCACACTTGGAGCTTTGTTGTTACATTTCGTGATCATTTTTAGTATCTTTTTTTGCATATACACTTCTTCAGAATTTTTGCCAGAAACTTTTTTTTTTTTTTGGTTATAACTATTTTATACAATAGAAGTCTTGTCCAAGAAAACAAAAAAGAAGTCTTGTCTGACAACGTTTTCGATCTTTTGTCTATCATAATATCATTTTTTGGAGGGTCTATTATTTGTTTATGACAGTTATTATTTTCTATCTTTTTCCTAGCAAAATAATAAGATCTTGACCCAAAAAAAAGAAGATTATAAGTCATTATAATTTTGTAGTTCAAGTAAATATGGAAAAAATCTTAAACTCATGGCTATCCAAGCAATTAGGAGCTTGGTCGTTTACAGAAAGATTTAGCAAAACGACCTAAACAAACAGTTGTGAAATTTAAATAATGTGGTATAAATCTAACCAAGAGAAATCACATGTTAATCTTCAACAGACTCTATCATCTTAAAGAGTTCAAATAAAAATACATTGTCATTTAATAGGGCCTAAATTAAATTAAAAAAAAATCTCAGTCCTTTGGAATTTTTTTTTGCTAGTAGTGTAATATTTAAATTATTTTTCCTTAAACAAAATCACTGCTAAGATTTGGGATATGATTTGCCCACCGGAGACCTCTCACACTAATGCTATATAATATATTATTAAAATCGATTAGTTGTTTTCTATAATTTTAGTCAACTTGTTTCATATAGATAATAGACGTTCGTTAAACAAATATTGTGACAAGCATACCAAATTTCAACAATAAAATAGATTAAGAAGCTTCTTTTACTGAAGCGATCGTTTACCCCTCTGGAAAGAAAGTAAACGAAAGTGAGCGGTAGTTTTAACCACCATTAATCGGTTGAGGTTTAACAAATAATAAACAATCATTTTCAAATATGATTAGGTCTGTTTTATGGTTCTAACTTACAACTTACATTCAAATTAAAGTCAAGTTCACATATAACATTACGACTAATTAGGCTAATTAATGATGATCTTTCTTTCCTCACCTTTCTTTCGTTATTTACACTCCAAATAGCTATTTCATTATCAGTTTTTGAACCCTTTTTTTATAAACATTTTAGTGACTTAAAATACAATATAGCTAGCGTATCATATAAATTCCATATGATTTTCTGAGTATCAATGTGGGTTGCAATATATAAGCTTAAGAAGAATTGTGTAAAATGAAGATTTTGTTCATTAAGTTATCTAGATTTTGTTATCTAACTTTTTTTTTTGTTCGTGCAAAAGATTTTGTTATCTAATATTAAAACGCCTTTTGACAAACAGACAAAACTGATTTCTTTTTTCCTTTGGTTGAAGAAAGTCAAAAGACTCAAAACTTTTAAATTTAACATGTCAAGGCGTCGACCGAAATATTAGATTTCATTACACGATCAAATGTTCCACAAATGCCTCTCAGTAATTTTTATATTGTCTTTTACAGAAATTACAAACCTTACAATATTTTAATTTCTCCTCCATGAATTAGAATTCAGTATTTTTAAAAAAGTATATAACATCGGATATCCATACTTTTACGGTTTTACCAAAACACACACCTACTCCATATCCGAAAACCTACTTTAGTAATTATAAACATCCAGATTGAAATCTAAGTGATCATGTAGTCCACAATATGTGTTTGCTACACAGTAAATTAATCGAATCCGAGTTTTATCAAGTTTATGTTTCTAGTTTCCAACGCAAAATGGATCAACTAGTCGTAAGCAAGCAACTTAAGGTACTGTTAACCATATTCTTAATTTTTCAGAACTGGTTAATAGATTAATAATTATTATAAATATAGATTCTAATGTTGATCACATCATTAGTAGTTTAAATTTGTCGAACAACAAGTATAATTCCCGTGTTGTTTGGTAGGCTTTTCCAGTACGTTCGTAAGATATGATATACTAACTACTATACATAAAACATTTAAATACGGAAATGTGTAAAACTAATGCGTGTTTGCAACACATGGCATGAAAACAAGGAGGAATGTAAAAAGAGCAAGAACGCCTACTTCAAGCAACAACCTACTCAATTTTAATTATATATATTACATAATCTCACTAGAAAGAAAAAGGAGGTGGAAAGGAAAAAAGAAAATGATTACCGAAAAAATGTTTCAGAAATTAAAAGGAAGCACTTATGCAACTTAAGCTTGTGGTGACGTTAAATAACGCAAGAACTATACATTCAGAATTTCAGATTATGGGTTTATGAGATAGAAATTTCAAAAACTTATTTTAAGTTTGAGTTGATCTATCATTCATAAAGCAAAATTTTATTTAAATTTGTCTCAACCACAGAAATATATTTATCGATAAAAATTTAAGACATATCTATTAATTATGCGTGAGAAAAGCAAAATAGACCTCTTTCGTTGCTTCAAGATATAAACTCAAGATAGCAAGAGTAAGACATAAGGAACTTATATTCTCTTCTTTTTTTCTTTTTTCAGAAAACCAAATCTAGATGCTTTTGGATTATAAATTAATGATAATGAATCAACTTTATATGGTCCAATTCTGGTTCACTTTACTTCAATCGTTTATTGTTTTAAAGATTTTATGTGTAGCTTGTAAACTTTAAATGTTAAAATTTAACTTTTAATTATTTGCAAACGATTTGCTTACATTACACACTAGTCATCGATGGTACTCAAAACCCGTGTCAATACTTAGTCATACAATTTTTTAATTTTATATATTTAGCCGCAGAATAAGACACCCAGCCAATGACATCCCCCAAACAATCATCTTCAATGATTAGAAAAATCAATATTAATGAAATAGTATTTTCACGGTGTCAATATGTACATCGTTTAAATATGTCTAACTAAATTAATACACAAATTAAATAGTATAATATTATCTATACAGAAGTATTCTTGAAATCTTGTTCATATTTTTTTCAAATAATTCTTTTTAAAGATAGGCTACATATTTCTGGTAAAAAAAGTGGACTGTGCACTCCCAAAAAGCAAAACAAGTAGATCAAATGAACATGAAGAGGGAGTTCATCTTATAATCACATTTTGATTTGAGAGTTTAGCGAGCCTAGTTTATTTGGATAGCTACGGTGGTCAATTTCGATCTTCATCTTAATTTCCGATATTTTTTTTTTAGGTCCAAACCAAACATTGAAGTATCGATATCTCATTTTCATAGGAGAATTTCGACCCTTTTATGGATTTGATTTTTTTTTCTTACAACTTTCAAGGTTTTTTTTTTCTAAACAAATCTTCCAACGGGTGAATATAATTTACAGAACTGTCAGTGATATTATATAATAGTCACAAAGATATTATATTATTATTGTTTTAAAACATATTTGTTTCTCACTTTTTGTTGTTGGTGCTGCTTATTGTTTTTGTCTCACTTGCCATTGTCCATGAATCCGGTGGTTTCCTTTAGCTCATGCACGTTTTATGGGTTTCTTTCTTCTACTACTACTAAACATACTAATTTTACAGAATCACAAATTGTCGGTTAATTTGATATTGTTTTGGTGTCATTATATTTGTCGGCATGTGATACAAAAGATGTTTGGGAAAAAACTGAGTGACGTAGTTCTTATGTGGTGAGAAATTGTGTGAACAAAGCTGGCTGGCCCCGGAGTGTTTAGCGGCTTCAGGTTGTTAACCGACACTACACTTCAATTCACAAGATCAGCACAAGATCTAAATTTGTTTATCAGTGCGAAAACGTGTTTACTAATGAATACTGTTTCTCACGTACACTTGTATTTTTTTATTTATTAATATTTAAGTTCCAATTAGTAAAACTTAGAAATCTTGGAATAAATTTGATGAGTAACTTGCGGAATCTAAAGATTTTGTGAATCCTAATCATACACGTAATCTCATTTCTTAATTGCATGTATTGATCGTATATCTGTTATATCCTGGATTTGTACCATAGTGTCCTTCGTATCCTTGCATTATGTTTTTTTATTATTATTATTATTTATTTGTTTTTTATTAGATTTTGATGATGAAATGTGTACGGTTGTTGGCATATATGTTTTGTTTTTTTGACATCTAACATAAATGCATTTAATTAAACTCATGTGTATGATTTACTGTATTAGTTAACCGTACATTAAAAAATATTGTTTAACTTCCTTCCAATTTGGTTGGTGTAGTGGTAAAATACTTGTTTCTAGTCATGTATTTTCACATAAAATATGTTCAAGAAAGTGGTCTAGGCGGCCGCCTAGGCGCCGTCTAGGCGCTAGGCGTTCAGCAGACGCCTAAATAATCGCTTAAACCACTTAAAATTACAAATATTTTATTTTAATATTTATTTTTGATTTTTAAATTACATATAATTAGATTATTATGTTTTATATCTATATACGTAATTATAAACATTTATATGTTGTTAATATAACTTAAATAAATGTATTTTTCTTACCGTTGTTTATAATTCATAAATTTTTTATTTTTATAACATATATTTTAATATAATTATATATATATATATAATGTTTTATGTTGTAAACGCCTAAACCGCTTAAAAACCGTCTAGGCCCCGACTAAGCGTTCTAGGCGTTGGGTCACCGCCGAGATACCGCCTAGCACTTTCTTGAACACCGTAAAATACTTACATTACATGTGTTTTGCAAAATTAATTTACCTTTTTAATCACGTAAAAAAAGTGATTACACGATTTTACCAACCAGAACATTAGTATCAATCAAATAGAAGAAACTGAAAAATTACCAACGCAGGAAGCCATAAAACAGGTATTGTGGAGCTTTTGGGTACCGACTACCGAACTGTAATTATAGTCTTAAAAACATACAGCTGAGTATTAGCTGTTGAAACATTTATGCTAGTATTGATCAACATTTGGACTTGCGACTTTAGAGGGTTTATGCATACATTAATACATTATACATACTGTTTGCCGACAAACCAAAAATAAAAATATATAATAATACATAGAGACAATGCTGCAAAACGTGCTATTTTAAAATTTATAAATAACGATCAGTTGTCCTATCATTTTCGCATTCTTGTTGATATGATAAGAGGAGCTAAACATTGGGGCCTAAATTGAGTTCACATTGTCCAGTTAATGATATGGATGGTTCCCCATTTATTCATAATTGAGCACTTACAAGCTGACAACAGACTTTGTCAGTTAACTACATCTACACCATCATTTATTAGTTTTCGGAACCGAACTCATTACAAACACAAAGACGGGAGGAGAGACACATCGTGCGACATCAATATCACAGACTCCTCACGGAGATTACACAATCTTACAGATATCAGTTCGAAATTTTGTTAAAAAAAGGTTCGAACATTTCCACAAGCAAACATACCCCTTTATTTGATTCAGACAAGACAAGAGTCCTAACTCCTAAGAGTAATGTCCTTATTTGAGAAGACTTAAATGAAGTATTGTTTCACATAAGAAAGCTTTCAAGCCAAGTAATGTTTCATCCAGGAGTTGAAGCGAGACCAAGCAAGCTCCACAGCGGCTTCGTCTTCATCAGAAAGCCCCATGCTTTTCCTTCTGCTCACTCCTTCTGGACTCCTGTTCAAGAACGCGTGCCCGTTCCCTGGATAGATGTGAACCTCGTTTGCTACTCCCGAAGCCTTGAGTTTCTCTTCGAGATTCTTCGCTGCCTGCAATGGTTGTAATAATCCTTGGATTCATGATCTCAGGTAACTTTCAAACTATTGGAAATGTAATGTAGTGGTATGTGTATACTGTATACATACCGTGACATCAGAGAAACCGGCAAAATTGTCAAGCTCTCCAAAATGGGCCTGAATAGGTGCCTTGGCTTTTGCTGGATCTGCAAGCTCCGAGGAAGGGGTTCCATAGAATCCAACAACAGCATCCACCTCTGGTACCAAAACAGAGCTAGCTACAGCTAGTGCACCCCCCATACACATTCCAGTCACACCAACCTGTCACCCCAATTATAAATGATCTGCCTTCTAATAGAAACTGAAGGCAATTAGTTCAAAGGTTTTGGCACCTTCTTGGAGCCATTAGCCTTAAGCCAATTAACAGAAGCGCGTATATCCTTAATGGCACCTGGCCAGTCAAGACCATCCATTAGATGCTGCGCCTCAGCAGTATCCAAACCAACCTTTCCTCGATACAAGCTACAAACAATAAGAAACGTCTGTAAGAAGAAGATACTCAAAAAAGATCCATACTTTTTTAACAAAACTGAACCTCGAGGCAACTCACTCGGGTATAAGGGCTTTGAAACCAGGCTCAAGTTTAGAGATTTTCATAGCGTGGTTCTTGATCTCAAAGTCAACACCCCACCATTCTTGAATCACCACAATCCCAGGTGCATCATCTTTACCAACCACATAGGCATCAAACGTCTGACCAAACATATCATCACAGTGTGTATATAAGTTTTTCATTCAGTAAAATCAAGCCTTATAGAAGAATCACATATACAAAACAAATAGCCAAATACTAAAATTAACCACACTAGTCCCTCTTAAAATTAATCAAGTTCTACAACTAAATCTGATAAAGACTAAAAACTATCAACACCTCTTACTCTCATTCCCAGTTTCTGTACCATCAAAATGAGAAATCTGAAATTTTTTCTATACGATTCAGGGTACTACTATGTATAAAAAGATCGAAGCTTTACGGTGTCATCTCTTTGGATCTGGATTTTCTTGAATGCAGAATCGGCCATTGATCGGACTGGTAAACGAGAAAACGAAGGAATCGAGGATCTAGAAAGCGAATAAGCCTTTCCGATTGAAGAAGAGAAGGATCTAGAAGATGAAGATGACACTGCTACTAACATTGTTTTGCTAAGAAACGAAACTACTCAGAGACGGAGTCAACCCAAACCGACTTAAACGACATCGTACTATTAGCGTGGGCTTTTGGGATTAGTTTGATTTTTAATAAGTATGGGCTTTAAAAAGCCCAATCGATTAGAAGTGATTTGTTTTTGCATTTATTGATTACAAAATATATAAATTGTAAGACGATAAATACCACGTAAATAGTAGCCGTACATTTCTGATTCTGGACTATATAGGGTCATGAGTGCGTGGAGTATGTCGTAGCTCAAAAAAAAAAAAAACAAAACGGCTGCACTGCATTGCTACATACTACGGTTTTGTCTCCTTTCTCCCAATTATTAAGCTTATATATTATATACATTTATTTAATTACATAAAAGGCGTACGTTACTTATATATGTTTGTGTGTTTTTTTGTAACAATGACACATGATGAATTTGATTTTTGTTTTTAGTGAGATTCGTGGTTTCTCGATTTGATGATAACGACTCAACGATTTCGTCCTGTTTCTATTTGGGGTCTTAAAGCCAACTGTGTATATGAACGTTAATTCCTTTTTTAAACTAAAGAGATAAATAAGGCTTGCGAAGTGGATATCTATCTAGATAATAAGTGTAAAGAAAGGTGATGTAGGAAAAAAAAAAAAATTCAATCACAAGATATCAACCAAGAGATGTCATAGGTATATTAAGTTTATACGTACTATATATTCTTATATGGAATTTTGGATGTAAAAGCAAATGAAACATATGGTACCAACACAATCCCATATAATTAATTCTCGTTCCGGGTGAATAGTGCACGTAACGCATAGCCACAACCTAATCGGGGACAAATGAGAAGTTCATTACGTATCTTTTCCATTCCCGAAAAGCCGATGAAAAGAAATCATTGCAATTTATTGATTTCCATATTTGTCATTTCCTTTTTTCTTTTTGTGTAGTATAGTTACAATGAAGCGTAACGAGACTTCATTTTGTGTGACGAGAGATGATTACTCGTTATTCATCACAAGAGCAACCGGTGTAAACAAACAAAACTTTATCGTTATCCTAATTTGAATCAGACCACAAAAAAAAAAAAAGCCCCATCACAAATAGACAGAGATATATTATATGTATATATACCGAAACACGTAACATGCACACATTTATATGTGTTAGTAAGTTTAACACATATGAATAATTGATTCGTTGATAATTTTTTTGGCAAGCACACATTCAACGTATGGTCTTACATGCACACATTTATATATGTGTTATCCTAATTCCAAATTTATGTGAAATCCATTTTTTCTAACTTTGTCAATGTCTATATATTCTGGCTTCCGTAATAAATCTATATATATTTACCATAAATTTTACAGTCTACACATATATATATATATATGTTTTCTAATAATATATTTTTGGTTTTTAAATTCATGTATCTAAATGACAAACTAGTCCAATATCAGTTGACTATGACAAAATTGATCTTTGTCCGTTTTCTAGATAATAGTTCTAACAAAACAATATCTAGAGATCTACTCAATTTTTATCTCTTCTCAGTTCTCACCACTCCTTTTATTATAAGTATATATACGTATATTAGTATGTATCTTTCTATTTTGTCAGAATACTAGTACACATTATATACACACAAGCACTCATAGATGCGAGGCATTATTTAATCTTAACCCATTAGAAACATATCAAAAACACCCCCGCAAGAAAGGCCACAAAAGATCCTCCAGCAATGGCGGAGTCAAGTTCTTCCCTCCCTCCTCTTTGCGAGAAGATCTCATACAAATACTATTTTCTAAGAGCTGTAGATCTCACGATTCTAGGCCTTCTCTTTTCTCTTCTCTTGCATCGAATCTTACTTATGAAACAAAGCGACAACGCATGGGTTGTGGCTTTCCTCTGTGAATCTTTTTTCACTTCCGTATGGCTGATTATTACCTGCATAAAATGGAGTCCTGCTGAATATAAACCGTATCCTGATAGACTTGATGAAAGGTACCATTTCATATATTTTACACTAGATTAACCAATATTCTTATTAAATTTGTATAAAGTGTATCGTTCATTATATTTATCTTTCTACTCTTAGTTGAGTAGTAAATAGCAAACAAGATATATATATATTTTTAATCGCATAGCAATTTTTTAATATCAGGGTTCATGACCTACCATCCGTAGATATGTTCTTGACCACGGCGGATCCCGTAAGGGAGCCGCCGATTCTCGTTGTGAACACCGTGCTTTCTCTGTTAGCTGTGAACTATCCGGCAAACAAACTAGCTTGTTATGTTTCGGACGATGGATGCTCACCTCTCACTTACTTCTCTCTCAAGGAAGCTTCAAAGTTCGCCAAGATTTGGGTTCCGTTCTGCAAGAAATACAATGTTAGAGTTAGAGCACCTTTTAGATATTTCTTGAACCATCCGGTCGCAACAGAAAGTTCCGAATTCAGTAAAGACTGGGATATGATGAAGGTAAAGAAGGATTTGTCACACGACGCGTATTCGTTTGATTTTGATCTGTGTTTACAAATTGAGTTAATGCATTTATTGAAAATGAGTTTTTTTTGTGATAATTTAAAGAGGGAATACGAGAAATTATGCCGGAAACTGGAAGGTGCCACCGGAGATTCCCATTGGTTGGATGCAGATGATGACTTTGAAGCATTCACAAACACAAAACCAAATGATCATTCAACTATAGTTAAGGTATTATTTCTACAATTTATCAAAGTTAAAATGTTGTCTCTAACTATAGTAAAAAAGTTAAATTTTACTTTCGGTCATTTGCATAACAAAAAAGGTTAATTTTATCTTGTTTTATGTCTTTATGTGAAGGTGGTATGGGAGAACAAGGGAGGTGTAGGAGACGAGATAGAGGTCCCACATTTTGTGTACATTTCAAGAGAGAAAAGACCAAATTACTTTCATAATTATAAAGCTGGAGCCATGAACTTTCTGGTTAGTGAATTTTCTCAAACATCTCTCTCTCTCCCTTTTTTTTTTTTTTTTTTGCAATGTCAAAGGACATACAAATTCATGCGTCTTTTCAAGAAAGGTAAAACAGTTAAGAAGAAAGTGACATATACTTCCCGTACCCAACCATATACATAATAGTATTATATGTACCATATGTTCCATGTGATATATATGGGTGCAATCACTCTTTGCATTTTGTTGCATGCTTGCATGTGACAATCCACATTAATTTTTAAAATGAAAGGGTAACCAAAAAGTTCCGAACCTAGGTCTATAATCTTTTCGAGTATGGGTGATATCGGGTGTAATTATGCATTATGCATAGCTATTTGATGCGATGATTGAGCGTAAGATGAATTTGAACAGGTACGAGTGTCAGGGTTGATGACAAATGCACCATACATGTTGAACGTAGACTGCGACATGTATGTGAATGAAGCAGATGTGGTGCGACAAGCAATGTGTATATTTCTGCAAAATTCGATATCGAATTCAAACAATTGTGCTTTTGTTCAATACCCTCAAGGTTTCAATGATTCTAACGCCGATGGACTCGCCGTATTACAATCAGTTAGAGTTCTCTTCCTTACTATTCATTTGTTTATTTCTAATGTTGTTATATAAAATCTTCTTTTAGCTCATATAATTCTTTTGTTAAATCAATCTATACTTAATTAATCGTCTTTGTTTTTTTTTTTTTTGTTGAAATTTTTTTAGTATATAGGACGAGGAATTGCGGGAATCCAAGGATCAATATATGCTGGCTCAGGATGCTTCCATACTAGAAGAGTTATGTACGGTATTTCTTTTGACGATTTAGAAGATGATGGAAGAAGTCTTTCTTCAGTTGCTACAAGTAAGTACTACTGTCTACTGAGCTAGATTGTATAACGTAAAATATGATACTTATATGTCCTAAATAAATAAAAAGTACTACTGTGCAAATTCATAACAGTTTTATTGGCTATCACGTTTTCATATAGCTGTTTAAAACATTATTTAATAGTACAAAGTTATATATTATAACCAATCTCTCTTAGCGTGAAAATTTGTAATGTTTGAACAATATAATATTTTTACCGTTCCATCGTTCTAATCTACACATTAAGTTATTTTACTCTTTGTCATTAACGGCTCTTGTGTCGTTTATTTTAATTAAGGGAACTATTTGGCTGAAGAAAATTTAGCGAGAGAATTTGGGAGTTCTAAAGAGATGGTGACATCGGTGGTCAATGCATTACAAAGAAAATTAAATCCCCAACACTCATCCCTTACAGACTTTCTAGAAGCGGCTCAAAAAGTTGGGCATTGTCACTACGAGAACCAGACGAGCTGGGGCAAAACCGTAATTATCTGCTCTGTTTAATCAATAATCATTACTACTCTAACACATTGATAATTAATAACGCCTTGTTGTAAAATAATTACCCATAATAATGCGTTTGCTACATAAATGAATTGTGCAGATCGGTTGGTTATACGGTTCAACAACGGAAGATGTGCACACAAGTTTAGGAATCCATTCGAGAGGGTGGACTAGCTCATTTATTTCTCCGGATCCACCTGCTTTTCTTGGAGCTATGCCACCGGGAGGACCAGAGGCGATGGTCCAGCAGCGAAGATGGGCGGCAGGAATGCTCGAAGTTCTTTTCAACAAACGGAGTCCATTGATCGGAGTGTTTTTTGGAAAACTAAGATTCCGACAAAGCTTGGCTTATCTTTACATTCTGACTTGGGGTCTACGGTCAATCCCCGAGCTGTTCTATTGTCTATTGCCTGCTTATTGTCTACTCTACAACTCTGCCTTATTTCCCAAGGTGGCTCTCTTTCTCTCTCATTAGCAAAATTTGGATTTGGGTAATGAAAAAGGATAAAACTAGCATAACCACTAGATTAGTCTAGGGTGAGAAGTTTAATGCTTTTTTTTTTAAATTGTCATTTTGCTGTTTTTTGTGGCTCTAGGGAGTTTATTTAGGTATAATCTTCATGCTTCTGGGGATGCATTGTCTTTACACTCTATGGGAATTTATGAACCTTGGGTTTTCCGTGCAATCGTGGTTTGTCTGCCAATCATGTGGGAGGATAAATACCACTTGTAGTTGGTTATTTAGCATCCCTGATATCATACTCAAGTTTCTTGGAATTTCGGAAACCGTCTTCGTTGTCACTAAAAAGACTATGCCCGAGATAAGGTCAGAATCTGAATATGGAAAATCTCAACAAGAAGATGATTGTCCAAACCAAGACTCGGGTAAATTTGAATTTGATGGTTCGCTCTATTTTCTGCCCGGCACATTTATCGTGTTCGTGAATTTAGCTGCTTTGGTTGGTTTTTCGGTGGGTTTACTACAACGATTGAGTCATAGTCACGGAGGAAGTAGTTCCGGTATGGCAGAGGCTTGTGGATGTGTTTTGGTGGTAATGTTGTTCCATCCCTTTCTAATGGGCATATTTGAGAAGGGAAAATATGGTATCCCGTTGTCTACTCTTTCTAAAGCTGCTTTTTTAGCAGTTTTATTTGTTGTTTTCTCTTTGGGAAAACTAGTATACTGATATGGGTTTGTTATGCACACACCGTTAAGTTTATCATGACATTGTCTCAATTGATAATGATATTTATGCAACTAGTTTTCTTCTTCATTATATATATATATATATATATATAACGTGCCCCAAACTAAGGTTGAATTACAAAAAAAACAAAAAAGAGTTTTTCTGACAAATTAATATCATTATCGTCTTATCGATCAGTGTCAATCATTTTTCTAAAAGTTTAAACATATGGGGTTGCAAAATGTGTGGAAAACGAGGAGACTATAAGTCATACATAATTAATCTTATGTGCCCGACAGCAATTGCAGTGCTAGGCACTTTAGCCATTCCATCAATTCTACAAATCTTTCTCTCGCAAAATATTTTGTAAATACAAGATCCTTAGAAAACACCACCTAGCTATATTGATGTTATAAAAATACCACTATCTACATATCTATATTTGGCAGATCTGCATCCGTGATAAATTTTACAATCAATACAATAGTATATTTTTGATTCCAAAATCATAGTTACTAGCTATTGAAAAAACCAGCTCTACATTTTTACTACTCAGATTGAAGCTGCATTTATTGTAAAACAGTCTTTTTGTTGAATATAATTTTACATTCATACAAAAAAAATGACAAACTAGTGCAGTATCATTTGACTATGATTAATTTATCTTTGTCCGTTTTCTAGATAATACTAGTTTTAGCAAAACAAAATCTTGAGATCTACGCAATTTTATCTCTTTCTCAGCTCTCACCACTCGTTTTATTATAAGTATATCTTGTCAGAATAAT
Source organism: Camelina sativa (assembly GCF_030686135.1). NCBI lineage: Eukaryota > Viridiplantae > Streptophyta > Magnoliopsida > Brassicales > Brassicaceae > Camelina > Camelina sativa. Next base: position 3,267,549 of record NC_141895.1, on the reverse strand, counting down.
ATACTAGTACACATTATATACACCACAAGCACTCGTAGACGCGAGGCATTATTTAATCTAACCCATTAGAAACATATCAAAAACACCCCCGCAAGAAAGGCCACAAGAGATCTCTACCAATGGCGGAGTCAAGTTCTTCCCTCCCTCCTCTTTGCGAAAAGATCTCTTACAAAAACTATTTTCTAAGAACTGTAGATCTCACGATTCTAGGCCTTCTCTTTTCTCTTCTCTTGCATCGAGTCTTACTTATGAAACAAAGAGACAACGTATGGGCTGTGGCTTTCCTCTGTGAATCTTTTTTCACTTTCGTATGGTTGATTATTACCTGCATAAAATGGAATCCTGCTGAATATAAGCCGTATCCTGATAGACTTGATGAAAGGTACCATTTCATACATTTTAGTCACGATTGTATACAATAAACCAATATTAATTTGTATAATTCATTATACATATATCTTTCTACTCTTAGTTGAGTAGTAAATAGCGAATAACATTTTTTTTTTAACTGGCCTAGCAATTATTCATTTCAGGGTTCAAGACCTACCATCCGTAGATATGTTCTTGACCACGGCAGATCCGGTAAGGGAGCCGCCAATTCTCGTTGTGAACACGGTGCTTTCGCTGTTAGGCGTGGACTATCCGGCAAACAAACTAGCGTGCTATGTTTCGGACGATGGATGCTCACCTCTCACTTACTTCTCTCTCAAGGAAGCTTCAAAGTTCGCCAAGATTTGGGTTCCGTTCTGCAAGAAATACAATGTTAGAGTTAGAGCACCTTTTAGATATTTCTTGAACCGTCCTACCGTAACAGAAAGTTCCGAGTTCAGTAAAGACTGGGATATGATGAAGGTAAAAAAAGGGTTTGTCATACGACGCATATTAATTAGTTTGATTTGGCATCTGTGTTTACAAATTGAATTACTTCACACTATTTTTTTTTATATATCAAAATATAAATTATTGAATTTTAAAACAATAATTTACCAGTGCACATAATCATATATGAACACTAAAAAAGATCTTTCACTCATTTAGTCTCTCACAAATATAATAATATTATTTCTGTTCACTTTAGTTCTAAACTTTTTAATCATTTTTTACTTTCATTGGTGAGAGATCCACTTAAGTCTCTCATTAGTCTATTTTTTTTTTTTAATGTAATTTACTATTTGTAATGTAATTTAACTCAAAAAATATCTTTTAAGTCATATAAACTTACATTTAAAATATATTTACTTATATTAACTAGTTACATTTTTTTTACAATCTATAACTTGTTTGGTAAATGGTATAGTCTATAATAGAAGTTACTACTATTGATACGCGTTATATTTTCTTAAAATTAAGCATTCAATTACATAACATAAAATCATATTTTGGTAATACAAAAAGGAAGAAAAAAATATAGGAAATAAAATTATTATAATATATGATTTACTAACATCAAATTTTAAATATAAAATTTTCAAATCTCGGAATTTGTTTAAACTAAAGTAACATGATTACAACTAATAGTATTAATCAAAATAATATTAATATATAATTTAAACTTATGCATAGTGAAATTTGTTTATTTTATTTAATGAATTATAAAAAGATTGAAAAATTAATTACATATAAAACTATTTAATTAATTTGAAACTTTAAAACTAATATGGATTTGATTTATCATAAAAAAATCTGAACCAATTATGAAGAGGCATGTGTCTTTCATATAAGTGTTTTTTCAAGGATCTCAAAGTTTCTCATCGGGTTCTCGGATAGACTCGATGAAAGATTTCCACTATACATGCTATAGTATTCATTATTTGCAATTGTAAATAAGATAAACTATAGGAAAAACGTAAATGTCACGAATTTGCGTTTACAAATTCCTCAAAAAATCTTTATGCATGAAGTTGTAAGCGCAAATTTATTTCGTATTATATGGGGACTTTCTTGAAAATTTGTTATTGTAATAATATAAAGAGGGAATACGAGAAGTTATGCCGGAAAGTGGAAGATGCCACCGGAGATTCTCATTGGTTGGATGCAGATGATGACTTTGAAGCTTTCTCAAACACAAAACCAAATGATCATTCAAATATAGTTAAGGTATTATTTCTACAATTTATCAAAGTTAAAATGACGTCTCTAACTATAGCAAATAATGGTTAACTTTAATTTTAGCCATTTGCATCTATTACATATAATCTTGTTTGATGTGTTTATGTGAAGGTGGTATGGGAGAACAAGGGAGGTGTGGGAGACGAGAAAGAGGTCCCTCATTTTGTATACATTTCAAGAGAGAAAAGACCAAATTACTTTCATAATTATAAAGCTGGAGCCATGAACGTTCTGGTTAGTGAATTTTCTCAAACATCTCTCTCTCTCTCTTATATGAGAAAGTGACATATACTTCCCGGGTCCAACCATATAATAGTACAATATGTACTACATGTTCCATGTGATATATGAGTGCAATCACTCTTTACATATTGTTCCTTACTTACATGTGACAAACTGACAATCCACATTATTTTTTGAAATTAAAAGGTAACCAAAAAGTTATGAGCCTGGGTCTATAATCTTTTTTAGTATAGGGGAGTAGAGCATGCGAAGTCCTCTTCGCATTGACTTAGTCGAACTCTTCCCTTTTGGAACGGATATCTGACGAGATAGCGATATCGGGTTTAACCATGCATTATGTATAGCTGTAATTGATGTGATGATGGAGCGTAAGATGAATATTTGAACAGGTACGAGTGTCAGGGTTGATGACAAATGCACCATACATGTTGAACGTAGACTGCGACATGTATGTGAATGAAGCAGATGTGGTGCGACAAGCAATGTGTATATTTCTACAAAATTCGATATTGAATTCAAACAATTGTGCGTTTGTTCAATACCCTCAAGATTTCTATGATTCTAACGCTGATGAACTCGCCGTCTTACAATCAGTAAGAGTTCTCTTACTATTCATTTTGTTGATATACAAAAATTTCTCTTAGTTCAGATTTCTTTCGTTATTACATCAATCCATACTTACTTTGTATTTTTTATTTGTTGAAATTTAATTAGTATTTGGGACGAGGAATTGCCGGAATCCAAGGATCATTATGTGCTGGCTCAGGATGCTTCCTCTCTAGAAGAGTTATGTACGGCATTTCTCTAGACGATTTAGAAGATGATGGAAGTCTTTCTTCAGTTGCTACAAGTAAGTACTACAGGGAAATGTTACAATATATATTATGGTCTAGACAATGCTAGATTGTATAACCAAAACTTTTTGTTTTGATTAATGATACTTATATATCATAATAAATAAAAAGTAGTACTGTGCAAAATCATAAAATATAATCATCCTCATCCACTAGGGATGTCTTTAAATAAAATAAAATGTGTATGGATTTATGTCTACCCATAGAGATTTGTGTCTACAGAGACACTTTAGATCTCTAAAAATAAAAGTGAATTTAAATTTAATATTAATGATGTTCATATAAATAATGATGTTCTATGAATTTGTTTGCATATCACGTTTTCATATAATCCTTCAGAACATTATTTAATAGTACAAAATTATAACCAATATGTTAGCGTGAAAAATTGTAATGTTTAAACAATATAATATTTACCATTCCATCGTTCTACTCTACACATTAAGTTGTTTAACCAATAATGTGTTTTATTAAGGGAACTATTTGGCTGAAAAAAATTTAGCGAGAGAATTTGGGAATTCTAAAGAGATGGTGACATCGGTGGTCAATGCATTACAAAGAAAACCAAATCCCCAACACTCATCCCTTACCGACTCTCTTGAAGCGGCTGAAGAAGTTGGGCATTGTCACTACGAGAACCAAACCAGCTGGGGCAAAACCGTAAATTCTTAGCTCTTCGTAAATTCACTCCAACCCCATTAATAATGTAATACGTTTGCTCTATATGAATTGTGCAGATCGGTTGGTTATACGGCTCAACAACGGAAGATGTGCATACAAGTTTAGGAATCCATTCGAGAGGGTGGACTAGCTCATTTATTTCTCCGGATCCACCAGCTTTTCTTGGGGCTATGCCATCGGGAGGACCAGAGGCAATGCTCCAGCAGCGGCGATGGGCGGCAGGAATGCTCGAAATCCTTTTTAGCAAACGGAGTCCATTGATCGGAGTGTTTTTTGGAAAACTAAGATTCCGACAAAGCTTGGCTTATCTTTACGCTTTCACTTGGGGTCTAAGGTCAATCCCCGAGCTCTTGTATTGTCTATTGCCTGCCTATTGTCTACTCCACAACTCTGCCTTATTTCCCAAGGTGACTCTCTTTCTCCCTCATTAGCAAAAGTTGAATTTGGGTAATGAAAAAGGGGATAACAAAATTATTAGCATACACCATTAGATCATTTGAAACGATCTATCTCAAAATTTAAATAATAGTTTCTTTATTGGTATATTTAAACTCATCATATAACTAATCAAGTTCTCGTTTAATTTCTAGGGTTTTCGTTTTTTACTAAGTAAAAATTTCTTTATTGTTATATTTATACTCATATATATATATAATAGCTTCTTTATTGACAAATGCACTGTTTTTTTTGTTGCCTGTTGTTGTTTGTGGCTCTAGGGAGTTTATTTAGGTATAATCATCACGCTTGTGGGGATACATTGCCTTTACACTCTATGGGAATTTATGAGCCTTGGGTTTTCCGTACAATCGTGGTTTGTCTCCCAATCATGTGGGAGGATAAAAACCACTTGTAGTTGGTTATTTAGCATCCCTGATATCATACTCAAGTTTCTTGGAATTTCGGAAACCGTCTTCGTTGTCACTACAAAGACTATGCCCAAGTCAAGGTCATCAGATGATTGTCCAAACCAAGATTCGGGTAAATTTGAATTTGATGGTTCTCTCTATTTTCTACCGGGCACATTTATTGTGTTAGTGAATCTTACTGCTCTAGTCGGTTGTTCGGTGGGTCTCCTACAACAATTGAGTCGTAGCCACAGAGGAGGTAGTTCCGGTTTGGCAGAAGTTTGTGGATGTGTTTTGGTAGTAATTTTGTTCCTTCCATTTTTAAAGGGCATGTTTGAGAAGGGAAAATATGGTATCCCTTCGTCTACTCTTTATAAAGCTGCCTTTTTAGCAGTTTTGTTTGTTGTTTTCTCTTTGGGAAAGCTAGTATACTGATATGGGTTTGTTATGCACACAACGTTAAGTTTATCATGACATTGTCTCAACTTATAAGCTATTTATGCAAGTAGTTTTCTTCTTCATTATAATATAACGTCCCCCAAACTAACGTTGAATTACAAGAAGAAAAAAAAGTTACTCTGACAAATATCATTGTCGAAATGGCAATCACTTTCTGAAATTTTAAACATATGGGGTTGCAAAATCTGAGGAAAAGGAGGAGACTATAAGTCATACGTACATCATTCTTATATGCCTGCCAGCAATTCCAGACTTCCAGTGCTAGGCAATTTAGCCATTCCATCCGTTCTAGAATTTTTCTCTAGCAAAATATTTGTAAATAGCAGATCCTTAGAAAACACTATCTGGTTATATTTATGTTATAAAAAAGCAATATTTAGATATCTATATTTGGCAGATCTGCATGACTGCATATCTTTTTTAAGCATATTGTTACTATGGTTCCTTTCATTTTGTGTGTGCAGTCTCCTGAACAGCAAAACTTTTCGTGTGCATTTTGAAGTTTTTTTTTGACACTCTATGCATGTCATTGTTTTGTTGTAAACAAATTATCGACTGGATAGATGATGCAAAAAACCAAAACATATATTTTTTGGTCCTAACTTTCCTATTATATGCTAATTAATGCTAGGTCAAAAAAAAAATAATAATCAAAATTTTCTAATTTCTTACTAAAAATCATTCAGTGGTATCTTATTGACAATAAAAAGTATATAAATCATTCTGTAAATAGTAGACCATTTTTCTCAACAAATTTATGTATTTGACTAATTAGAACTTTAGTTTTTTTTTAACACCTTAGTTATTAGTACTTTAGTTTATGAATATATTTTTCAGATTTGCTTTAATATATATATCAAAATTTTGACTTATAATATAATAATATACATTTTCCGACCAAACACATGAATATACTAATAATAGTGAATAATGTTCACTCATAAAATAAATAAAACATAATTACAAAGAAAACAACAATGTTACTGGGTCCAAACCAAGACCATAATTATAAGATAGATAAAGTTTAGCTCACTGTAATATACTTCACAATTGGCCATCTTACACTTGTCACGTGGATAAGATAAACTTAAACACAGGACTAAGCTCTTTTCTCTGGTCAAATACAGATTTTCAGATTTTCTTACAAAAAATTAATAATAATATTTAATCCAAATCAAACAAAACAAAATTAAATAAAAAGTTTTCTTTCTATGTAGACTTTCTTTGGAAGTATTATTATTTTTTCTCATTAACAATTAATACTAGCTTTTATATAATTTAACTTTAACAAAAATAAGTCCAAAAGGGTAATTTGGTCTTTTTGTATTTAAAAGCCATGCGTGCATTACCTTGGTTTATAACTCCTTTCTCCTCCACTTATGAGCTGCCATAATACACTCATCTCTCTCTAAAGAAGCTGAATACATTCTCAGAGAGAAGGAAAAAACCAAAAATAAAGAAGAAACTACGGAGATTTCTCCGGCCAATCCTCGCCGTGAAAAATGGTGAATCTACCAGACCATTTGTATGAGGATTACAATAAACTCAAGTTGACTTCTCCCAACTCATACGCTTCTTCCTCGTATGCTTCTTCGTCCTCAGCTCCTCCTCCTTTACCGGGTCTCACCATCGTTCCTAACCCGACCGTACAGATGATTTTCCAGTGGGTCTATGATCTTCACAAACCGAACTCATTCGAGTCTGATTTTGCCTTGCACAATCTCGCCTACGTAAGTGCAAAAACACTCTTCTTCTTCTTCGATTCTCTAATATAACATGATTTTTAGTTTGATCTATCATCTATCTTTGTTTGACTCAACATGCTTTAGGTTATTTGAGTCTGATGAACTGATTAGTATCCGATAAAGAAGTGTTTCTTTCGGATTAGGGATCATCTTGACATCTCCGTTTGTTTGTTTCTTGTTGCTAGGTTAACGATTTTATTCCTATAGCTTTTCTTATTTTTTTGTTCCTAGTAGATCGTAAAAAACAAATGATTGGAGAAGTATGACACAATCTTTAATATTCTCATTTTTGCCGTCAAATGTTAGATTTTGTTTGTATCTATCATAGATCTGATTGATTGAGAGATGGATGTTCTTGTTTTGTGAGTCAATTTTGCACTTCTTTGTGGATAATCATAATCTTGGAGCCTATGAGGAATAATCATTTGTCATTCTCTCTTTTTGTTTATATTCGTTTGTCGATAATTTGTCGATTATCGTCATTATCTCGTTGTGTCGGTTTTTGCAATTTTGAGGTTTACAAGATCTTGAGATTTTTCTGATCATATGAAATATTTAATTGTTATTCCTCTTTGTTTGTATCGGTTTGACGATTTTCAGCATTATATCGCTTGTCGTCTTTGGCATTTTTCCAGGTTCAAAAGATCTGACAGTCTTTCATATCATCATTTCATGATGTTATCTCCTTTAGGTTATAAAATTTTAAGCTTAGATCTTGTTCTTGTGTTCAATATTCTTTGATTTCCATCTCGTATCCCGATAGGTAAGAATGTGTGTGGTCTAGAACTATAGCGTGTCCGATAACGGTGTATGTGGTCAAGAATTACATTGTCTAGTAATTTTGATTTACTTTTGTGGCATTGCCAACTATGCATTTTAAATTTCTCTACAAATCAATGCTTTGCAGATTCTTTTCTATACATGCGGAAGCTTGAACTGATAGCTAGTCATAGTTGTAGCCCAATGCAAGTATAGAGATATATCTTGGTACGACTCGCATATATGGAAAACTAAAATTTCATAAATTTAGAAAACCAAAAAATTTTAAATTTGGTTTTCGAAATTTTAATCTTATATGTTTTCAAGATTATTCTTTAGTATTTCATTAGATATGCAACATGTGACGACTATGCCTTTGTTGGTCCATAGGTTGAGGATAAATTCACTCAAAATTTGAATTGTATAATGTTACAAAATTTTATATACAATTGGTAGTCGAGGACCATTTTAAACATTTTGGAATGTTAACAACTCATATTATCCCTATCTTTTTCTCCAATGGCAGCAAAGGAACAATTTTGATTTCTTACCGCGTCTGTTGTGGGAATCTCCTGGTACTGCATACATTATGTTGCAGGTAAAGTACCGACACTACTTTGGTTTCACAGATGACTAAATGCTGATTTGATATGACTTTTTAAAACAGAAATTTTCAAAATCTTGCCATCTTTTTTTTTTTTGTTGTAAAACTTGTCTCTATTTGTGACACTCACTTTAAATTTCATCCCGTCTATACAGAAAATTATTGAAGTCTACAGACACATTGTAGGACACATCTCACTTCCATTTTCCCCAAATCTGAATCCACATCGAGTGTACGATGTGTTGCTTTTGTTCCAGGTTTTGTTTTGGTCCTCGCACTTTTTTCTTGTTTCTTATACTTAAAAAAAAAATGTATATATTTTCTTTGATAAATGCTTAATCCTTAAGTGTCTCTATGATGTTATCATCGTTGTTCCTGTTAAAGAGCATGGCTTATCACCCAGATACAAAAGGCCACTTTCTTAAGGGTAAGCCTTTGATCTCCTTTAGTGCAATTTCTCTTCACATTTGCTATATGATCAATGTTATATCATGTTACATTGTCTTTGAAATTTCCTTGCATATATATATATATATGTTGGTTTGTTTGCAGCTAAGATGCCAAACTACTTCTATTCTTTGATGGACATTGGTGTCACCGATAAGCCTTATGAACACATGAGGCTTGGAGCATTGGGTGTCATTGCTCATATGATCAAGGCGGTACATACATAATTCTCTTACAACATCTCAGTTATTGTGAAAAAATTGCTTTTAAAATTAAATCTCATATCTCTACAGTCTGAAGATGGAGCTGCTACTCGTTTCCTTATGGACACAAGTGCTGTTAGTCACTGTGTGAAACCCATTGAGTTTGGCTCTACAGATTCAAAAACTGTGAGTTTCTTTTTAGATAGGTTCTTCTTCTACACGATCGTTTTTGACCAATGAATCAGAGAAGAAAGAAAAAAAATTTAATTAATATACTCTTATTAATCTTCAGCTTGCTGTATTCATACTACACAAGATAATGTCCACTGATGAGGGGCTTCAGTACTGCTGCGTCTTGGCTGATCGTTTTTTTGTCATTGATGAACTCCTTAAGAAGCTGCTCCACCATCTTTCTTACATGGCTAGACCTTCTCCAGCCTTGTTCCGTCTTCTTGTTGGTTGCTACTCCAAGCTCTCTAAGAAACCCAGGTTTCACTGCTACACCTTCTCATCTTTTCCATTTAAAAAAAAAAAAAAAAAAATCTTAAATCAAAATGGTAATTAGGTTTTGTAAAGAAAACTAAAATTTGATTTTTTTTTTTCTTCTGGTATATTGGATTAGGGTTCGTGATGGATTAAGGCGATACCCTCCTACCTTGCTGTTTGACGGCACCTTCGCTCGTTTGATTGCTGTAAGATTGAAATCTTTTAAGTTTTTGAGTTTTTGTATACATGGTTTGGTTCATGTATTAAAGATTCCGTGTGTGTGTGTGTGTGTTTTTATTTATTTGGGCAGGAGGATGAAGTCACTGGAAACTATTGGAGGCAGCTGGTTGAGAATATGGAAAACATCAACAATGAAGCACCGAAGACACTGTTGTCAATGAAGTAATGAATACACAAATGAGACACCCCTCCCTCCACAGAGAAACGTTAAAGGTTTACTACGCTACGCGTAACGCCAAGTCATAATAACTTTTTTTTTTAAATTAAAAAAAACTATGAGAACCAATCGTATGTTGTTGTTCAGTTTACTTTCTTGAGATGATGACTCTCTCTTTCGACTTTGTTTGTCTCTTTTGAAAATACGTTTCAAAGGCGATTTCTTTTTCTTTCTTCTTCTTTTTTTTTTCTTTCTATTCCCCTCTTTTTTTTTTTTTTTTTTTTTTTGTCAAAACTTTCTTTTCCCCTTTAAATTTGCAATTTGATGATTGATATTTCTCATTATTATTATCATGATTTTCACTTGCAGGAACAAAAAAAAATATATAATGTTATTTAGATCCGAAGCTTCGTGTTTGTTTAGTGTACATGAACATGAAATTTTAAAAGTATATAGAATAAAACCCTCCGGAAGATGTGGTTTTCGAGTCCTTGTGAGTTGATTTAGAGACTACTAGCCTAGGACAATTAGAAAAGAGAGAGACCTGAATTAGAAGAGCCTAGAGAGGCCATGAAATTATATAAAAAGGTCTGTGATTGAAAATGGTCTTTTGATTTAGCAAAATCATTCTACATCCATAAAAATATTCTCATGAGGCGTTTGACTGTTTGTGTAGTCCACCCTCTCACTAAATCATCTATACTAGTATTTTTGCAGCAACTTTTGCTCAAAAATACATTTTGGAAAGTTTTAAATTTAATGCAATTAATGTTTATATTCATATTCAAACAAGTATAGTTAATTTTTTCTACTATACTTATAACCAAACAGAATTAAAATATTTTAAATATCCATATATATAATATCCTATAATTAATATAGATATTTAGAAGATTTATTTCATATTAAAAAAAAAATTCTCCTATCATCTTTATTGATTTTAAAATTTAAATGTAGTGAATCATCATATAATACATAAAGTTAATAAAAATGTATATTTTTCTACATATATTGTGATTTGAATTTTTTTAAAACGAACATATATTACTCAATTAATATAAAAAGTGTGTGTTCAACATACATATATAGTAAATTTACCATATATAATAATTTATAGAATTTCAAGAAGTTTACAATTTATAACTGATATATCTAAATTTAATAAAAAGTTTAAAATTATGAATATTTAAACATTAAATTTTCAAAATAACACAAACGAGTTATAATAAATAACAGGTTATATAACATTACATGATTGAATTGATAATACTAAAAAATAAAATATTATTATTATGATACTTCAATATGAGTCAAATCTTTATTTTACTATTTTAACAACACAAATATAAAATATACAAATATAAAATATGTCGAATCAAACTGATTTAGTTAATATTGTATTAAACAAAAAGTGTTATTGTGGTATACCATCAATTATATGATAAATCATTAAAATTAACAAAAAAAAATAAAAGGTGTACTGCCCGTGATAATCTAGTTTAATTTACTCTAATAACAGCGACTCCTCCACTCACCAAACTAAAAAAAAAAAAAAAAACTCACAATTTCGTAACTCTTATAATTGTCACCTTTACCTTGTTTTAATTGCTAAAATTAATGGCTAAAATAACACAACAAATTCGAGTGGAAGAAGAAGAGTCAAATTCAGAGTCTCCGAATCCATTTGATTCGAACCCAGATCGGCGAATCTCGTATGGCGAAAGCACACGGCGGCGCTAAAGGCCGAACTGGCACCTCACGGAGGCGAGGCCGTAGACGTTTTCCGCCTCTTCGCAGTCTCTTCTGACCATCCATCCCCCAAAGGTTAAATCACAATTGCCCCTTGATTGGATCTTGCTTCATCGGCTGCAAAGTTTACACCTTTTTAGGCTCCTTTTTTCATATTTGGTATTGTTAAACTATTGCGAGTAGGAGGAACGAGTATTAGTAGTAGAGTTGGTTCTAGTTCTGGTGCTTTGAGTTGGTAGAGATAGCTTGCTTCATCTTAAATTAGTGATTTTTTGAGTTTGATTCTCCCTGCAGTTACAAGAAAGAATTGTGTCTCATGAGATTTTTCACAGTTGTTGTTTTCACTGATTATTTTGTTTGATGAGTAATCAATCGTCAGTTTAGGCTATAGTTTGTGCTTTTGTAGGCTACTGATCCTTGTTTATACAAGTTTTTTTGAGTTTTTGAGGTCTGACTTGTGTTGTGAGTTGACCATCTGGTTAACTTTGTTGTATGTGTTGTGTTTTTTTTTTACATATCTAATTCGGTTTATATGATTTCACCCTGGTGAATTCATGAAGGGTTGAGATAATGTTGTCCACAATTGCTTTTGTGATCATTGCTTCTTTACAATATTGTTTATTGTACAACTACTAGAGATCTCCTCCTCCACCTCTTTCCTCTTCTTCCTCATTGGTTGTTTCTGTTTTTATAAATGAAAATATTCCCTTTTGTCTCATAAAGATTCATGTTTTGAGATATTTTTTTTTTCTTGATGTTTTGTAAACTTCAAGAAGTAATCATTGAAAATATTTAAAATTTTGAATTGTTATTGGTTTAAAATTAAATAATATCTTTTTAGTCAAAGGAAAAAATATATTTAAACTCAGTAATCATTGTTTTCTTAAAATGTGTAAAAGTTTCTAAACATCAATCTTTTAGAGAGATACGGAAGTAGTTGTTTTCTTATACTTTTAATATTATAGGTTCAACGAACCTTTTGTTCTGTCTGCCCAGATCCATATTCTATCTCCTCCCACTGTCCTTGGAAATCCCAATGCCACCACCACCACCACCAAGTAGACCCTTTCTCTATATAATTCATCTTTTTATTGTTATTTAATATGTAACCCCCTTCAATTTAGGCTTTGATTCTAAGGCATTTTCTTTCCTGTGATCTGGGTTTTTGTGGGTCCAATTCTCTCTCTCTCTTGATTTCAACAACTTGGCAACTTCATTCAATCTCAAGTTCCAAAACAAGAGAGACAGAGAAAAAGAATTATTTATTTGGTGTGATGAGTTGGTTAGGTGATCCTCCAATTCCTATTGGCTATCAATCTATCCTCTTCTTCCATTTATACTCTCTTCAGAAACAACAAATCCAAAAAGGCAACAAAATAATAATACTGTCTAAATGCTTCTCTACTTTCTCATCACTTGTCTTTCTTTCTTTTTCTTTGCCAAGTCTCTATCCCTTCCTCCATGGGCATCTGAAACCAAAACCTTGCTCTCCTTCTACTTTACCAAGAATCCCTTTATGACCACCCTACATCAGACCAAACAAGATCTACCCCCTCCGGTGCTTGACCAAATGTCTGTCCTTGACCTCCCTGAGCTGGCTCTCGACTGCATTCTCGACCTTCTTCCACCTTCCGAACTCTGCAGCATGGCGAGGGTCTGTAGCTCCTTGAGAGAGAGATGTGTGAGTGATCATCTCTGGGAGAAACACTTGAAGGCCAAATGGGGCAAAATCCTTGGCCCTGCTGCTCTCAGACAGTGGCAATGTTATCTCTCTTCCACAGATCATCTTGTTTCTCCTCATCACCAAACTGGGCGTCTTGGTTTTGCCAAAATCATCTCTTTGTTTCGATCTCTTTCATCCGTCTTCCGAGATGATAAACAAAGGAGGGGATATGCATCTTCTCTGCCACTTGATTCCAGCATGAGCTGTTACCTCTCCCTTGAAACAGGTCGTTTTTGGTTCCCAGCTCAAGTTTACAACCGTGAGGTAATTAAAATTTATAAACTTAGTTGCTCCATCTAATGCTATATGGGTTTGATCAAAGTACTGAGAGCCTTATTTGGTGTAAGAGCAGAACGGGCATGTAGGCTTCATGTTGTCTTGCTATGATGCTGAGCTCAGCTATGATACTCACACTGATACTTTCCAAGCCAGGTATATAATATCTCATGTCCACATTTTGTCACAAACAAATTTTCTTATTTCTCATCAAAAGCTTTCATTTATGGGATTTTAGGTATCCACCACATGGTAGACGAGCAGCTGCGGTTGAAAAGGGTGTAACATGGGATAGACTGAGAGCAGCTCCCATTGATGCATCGCCTCATCATCTCCATGTGTCAGATTCGTTAAAAGAGTTGAGGCCTGGAGATCACATCGAGATCCAGTGGAGGAGGAACAAAGAGTTCCCATATGGTAAATATTATAACAACCTGTGATGCTTGTTGTTTGAACATCAATCTGATTCTGAAACAAGCTTGTGTGATGTCGTTGTGTAGGATGGTGGTATGGTGTTGTTGGCCACTTGGAATCCTGTGATGGAGATCTCAACCATTGTCATTGCCATTTTAATGGTGAGTTTCTCACTTCTCAGCATCATCTTCATCTTCTGTGGTTTAAAAAATGGAGTCTTGGTTGGTTGTTTTAAAATTGGCTTTCATATTCTATACTTTACTCATTGTCTTTGCTCATAAAGTCCATTAAATTCCCAAAACTTGGTTGAAAAGGGTGAACATTGAAGAGATCCAATTCAAGCAATGCCTTTTTCTTGTTAAACATTGGTCCCAAAAAGACAAATGATGATGATGATGGGATATGTCTTAATTTTCCTTGACATTTTGATAATGTATGTCTTCAGTTGATGTTGAAACCTCTACTTATGTCCTTATCGTTGGAATCTACAGTACTTATGGTGGTGGGGCACTACAATGATTTTTAGTCTCTTTATCACTCCAAAAAAATCTCTTCCTTTTCTCCTTTTGCTGGCACATTACATAACCACATAAAGTAGATTTCAATGAGAAAAGGATAATGTCTTGGTATTTCTCTCTGTCCACTTGCATATTGGTTTAACCTTAACCTCCCCACTGATCATATGGCATAAGCCATTTTCTATTGATTTTGTGTCATAAGGGTTTCTGTATTCATATGTTGTACTAAATGGCCAAGTGTTGATGAATGGTAAAAACAGAGATGGCAGTGTTGGAATTCAACCAGTACACAGTTGGCTCGAGGTGGAGAAGAACGATGATCATGAGAGATCATAAAGAGGAAGGTAACGAAGAAGACGGGTTCTATGGAGGAATCCGAAAGCTAAATGGTAAAGAAGAGATTGCAATGTGGAAGCATCATTGGCCTTGCTCCATCTTGGAGTAGTATGAAGAAGCTTTGCTTAAACAATTGGGGAAATAGATTAAGACACACACCATTACACGGAAGTGTGTGTGCTCTTTTATCCAATGTATGATACTATGATTGATCGTTAATTATTTGTTGGCGAAATAGTCAAAATACATGAAACTATTGCTGTCACAAGTTAGTTCGATTTGAAGTATATGGTGGTGTATAGGGTAAATTTAATACAATTGATTTGAATCATCAAATAACATTTTAAGGATTTAATCTTGTTGCTGCTTTCTACAATTTGATTATCTGGTATGCATTGGGGCTCATGGCTGATTAAGGTGATATAGACACCCCCCGGCTTGCTGTATAACGGCACGTCAGCACCTTTACCCGTTTACTTTGTTGTAAGATTGAAATCTTCTGCTGACCCGGGAATAACTATGGGAAGCAGCTAATTTAGAATCTCGAAAACAAAATCAATGAGGTAGCCAGCAGCAGAAACAAATAACGTTAGAAATAGCCATAGGTTATTTGGATCATTCATGTTCTTTTAATCTAGATGAAGTTTTGTCTCAGAGAATAAAGCCTTTTCTGATGAAAATGTTGGGAAGTTCTTGTTTTTCCTTCTTCTTAGTTGGTTTACCCACTAAGGACTTATAGAGAAGCGACCTGAAGGTGAGAGAGACCATCGAAAATTCGAAATGAAGGTGTAGGACAGTAGGACCTCTACTAGGTGACCACTTAAAGACCCATGTCAAAGGCAAAAGACACAAGGTCATCTCTACACGGCTTCTAGATTCAACGGAGTAAGAACATTAATAATATGGGTAAAAGTCAAAAACATCACCGAGTAAAAAATAGTCAAGTTAACATTTTGTAATGTTTATGGTCCTTTACCTAAATATAGAAACTTGTTTTAAAAAAACCACCGACACACCATAATTTTAATTTTTAGTGCAAGAGTCCGTCCATCAGAGAGTCTTCAAATCCCAAATCTCATTACTCTGCAACAGTTAAATCCCAGCTCAAAAAACCCAGATAGATCTCTCTGCTATGGCGAAGCACACGGCGGCGCTGAAAGTGGGACTGGCCTTACTGGCGCTGTGCATGATTGGTTACATACTTGGTCCGCCGCTCTACTGGCACCTCACTGAAGCTTTGGCTGTTTCAGCCACTTCTTGCTCTGCTTGCGTCTGTGATTGCTCTTCGCTTCCTCTTCTCACCATCCCCACAGGTAATTTCATTATTGCCCTTGATTGGATCTTGCTTCATCGTCTCTAAAGTTTACAGATTTAAGCTGAGAGAATTAGCAAATTTAGTACCTTTTAATAGTTGGGTTTTAAGTTTTGGTTCTTTTGGTGCTTGAGTTGCTAGATCGCATGCTTCAGCTTGATTAAGGAAGGATTGAGTTTGAAATCTCAATGCAGATAGACTATTGTGCTCGCTATGTTTTAGCTGTGTAGATCTACAAAAATTGTGGCTCTTGAGATCATAAGCTGATCACTGATTACTTACCAAACCAAAATAATTGAAGAAACAACACAGTGATCTGAGGCTATAGTTTGGATCATAGAGATTTGAAGTTTGTAGGTTACTGTTCTTGTTTTAGCAAATTAGTTACCAAGTTTGAGTCTTTGAGGTATGACTTGTGGTGTGGTTGAGCATGTGGTTTACTTGTTGTGGCTGTCGTGGTGATGTCTAATTACAGTGTAGGCTTTATGTTTTTATGATTCACTCTAATGAATGTATGGTAGTTGAAACTATTGTCCTGTGTATTTTTCGGAGGTACCAAAAACGAAACGCCTAACACGGTTTACCTGTTTTGGATTTATTGCAGGACTCAGCAATGGTTCATTCGCCGGTGAGTTTCTTTGACATTGGATTCATCAGTTTTTAAGCGTCACTTTATCATACTTAGCATTAGATGCCTGTCAAACCCAGAAGAATGTTCTTGACTCTATTTTAAGTATACGAGTGTATTAAGAACATCTTGTTCTTTCTTTTTGATGTGCAGATTGTGCAAAGCGTGATCCAGAGGTGAACGAAGACACAGAGAAGAACTATGCCGAACTTTTAACAGAGGAACTGAAGCAACGTGAAGCAGCATCGATGGAGAAACACAAACGAGTAGACACAGGTCTGCTAGAGGCCAAGAAGGTAACATCATCTTACCAAAAGGAGGCAGATAAGTGTAACTCAGGTATGGAGACTTGTGAAGAAGCAAGAGAGAAGTCGGAAAAAGCACTTGTGGAGCAGAAGAAGCTGACTTCAATGTGGGAACTAAGAGCTCGTCAGAAAGGATACAAAGATGGAGCCAAGTCGACTGTTAAATCCAAAAGCAGCGCTCAGGCTTCTTAAGGGCACACCCAAGCTTTTGTTCTCTTATCACACGAAACGACAGAGAGTTTGAGGTTCATTGTAACTGTGAATTTGATTTATACTACTGTATTTAGTTTTCTGATGGAGATAAATCATTCAGATGGAATTGAAACATTGTACCAAAACGACAAACGATTAATGGATTTTGAACAAAGTTACTACACACAATCAAGTCATTACATTAAACTACAAACACAACTTATTACGCTTAGCATTAAGCTCAAGGAGCTCTTGAAACACTCGGCTGTTCTTCTTGGTCTCTCTTCACTCAGGCAAGGTGTATTGTTAGATCATCCAAGGCTTGAGAGCCAACGAGGCTGAGATTGTGCTCATTCGCTAAATGCAGCAAACAGATGAAACATAGATGTGGTGAGATGTCTTGGGTGGAACCAGCCGCTTGGCAATCATCGGGAAAGCTAGCCAGTATCTCCTTGAAAGATCTACTTTCAAGTGGTCCTTGTTGGTGTTCTTCATCCTGCCACAATCAGATATCTGTCAAGTTCAGAAATAATGCTACAACAGAAAAAGATGCTATATTTAGGGTGTGGAAGTATATTAAATTGTGCACTAAACATGTATATCTTGACAAAAGATGACCAATGTGAATTACAATTATGTGTCACAGAGCTAATAAGAGAGTTTATTAGAGTGGACATAGGAAAATGCATAAAGAAAGCAGGAACTATATTTATGTTAGTTGAACCTGAATTGGTGGTTCAGGAGATTCTTGAAGACACTCCCAAAGAGTTTCCTTTAGCACTTGCACATCAACTTGTTTTGAAGCTTTATCGTATTGGACCTCAATTTTGTTGACCTAGAGCATGAATTGTGTAGGAAAATTACAATAATGTTTCAGTGCTAGCCACAGATAAGCTACAAATGATTTGTAAGGGCATAAGCATTTAGATCAATATTCATACCTGGCGTGGCTGAGAGATCAATGAGTTAGTAGTATCTTCTGCATCACTTTGATCATTTCCATTAACAAATGGGCCATCATCATATACATTATCATCTCCCCATGAATCCGCATGTTCGTAATCATCAAACTGCTGCTTTGAATTCTCACCTGGATTATGCACATAACAAAAAAAGTGTAAAACAGCTTTCAGAGGTAATTTGTTGAAAAACCAGTTTATTTGTAAAGGAAATTCTATATCAGTACAGATAACAAAGACGTTGGAAAATGCCTCATAAACTATCAGTGACAATTATCATAATTACTGGATTTGTACCTGCGCATTTTCTTTTTCTCCTCCCAAGGCACTGTAACCATTCAGAAGATTAACTTCAGAAAAGATGATACACAATGAAGAAAGAAAATATATAAAAACCAATAGCAATATAGTGACTGGATCTGAGTTTAGTATAGCCATACCATCACATTCGGTAGTAGAAATAGCTTTATTAGATTCTCAGGTTGATAATGGCAATCCTCTGGAAGCTTTGTTTGACAAGGAGCTCTACTTGCTGGGAGAAGTAAATACTTCGGGTTTTTTGGAGGGGCAAAAATATCAGGCATTTCTTCCTCCAAAACTTTTGTAAAATCTAGTACAGGCTCTGCTTGCTTTTTCTTCCTGGTTTTCTTCGCTGGTGGAGAAGATTTGTTTTCTGAAGCAGTATGATCATCTGGACCTGCAAAAGAGTCCAGATAAAGGAAACCCTAGGAAAAACTAGATAACCAAGAGGGCCTGTGCTATTGCTTCAATGTGGAGATATAAGCACATACCTTTTGTTTTCCGATACTTCCAGTGATCAGGACCTGCCCAAGAATTTTGCTTAGATGTTATTCCCAACGACAAGAAGAGATAGTCATCAACATTCTCAAATCTGTCATCTGAATCTAGGTCTTGCAGTGAGGCTGGTTCAACTTCCTGCAAAATGAAAACATCAGCATCAGGTTTTCACTTTTCAGTACCAAAGAAAGCCCATTGTAAAACAAGTGAAAATTAGAGGAGTGATGGTAATAACCTCATGAAAATTTGAATATGTTGGTTCTGCATCGTTGAGGCCAGAGTTTTCATCAACATCACCAGACTGACCCTCATAATCAAAAGAAGTTCCAAAGTTATCATATCCTTCATCATCGTCGGCATAGCTAGCTTCATTAGTATGTGAAATATCAAAAGACTCAGTCGTCTGACCACAAGAAAACGTATCAGGTTGTCTTTGATTTTCTTCATCAAATTGATTGATTATTGCCCGAAGAGAAGGTACAATCTCATCCTTATTTCGCATGTTTAGCACCATTTGCTCCACACACTCTACAAATTTAACCACGACATTAGAGACAGAATAATGCAACAAAACATGTACAATGATACAGCAGAGCATATCAGCCAATAAAGCCAGACCTTTAGCAAATGATAGATCAATTGTTTCTGATTTATCATGCTGCTTTGCAGACGAAACAAGCTTTCCAGGGAGTTCTTGTGAATCAAATAGAACTTGACATCCTCCATAGACTCCTAAGTTGTTTAGCAGTAGACCCTTTGCTCCACCTTCATCAAACTGTGCTGAAGTTTGATGATAAAGGGGATCCACTGCAAATGCCACTGAAAGAAAAAAAAGGACATAACATTATCATACAAAACTTACTTTTCACAGCCTAACAAAGGGAGTAATGTTAAGCTAAGCAATTACCATCGAACTTCTTCACATTAAGGGCTTCAAAGGATGGTTCCAGTGTGGATAAAGGCGATAACTGCAAGTTCGAAACTCATCAGTAAGTAGTTTCATCAACAATAACAAGAATCGGGATTTCTGTTCGAACTACCTTTTTCTCTGTCTGTTTCTTTTGGTTAGTCTCATTTCCTACCGCACCAGCAACATCCTCATTATCTAGGTTCGAGAAGAAACAACAGAAAAAAAAGGAAATAACATAAGATATAACTTTACTTGCAGTACTATCTTTAGAAATTAGAGCTGAAGAAACTTAAAGATTTAATACACTGCGTAGCCAATAATTGTAGTTCTTCAGCTGTCTCCTTTTATAATCAATCAACAGTAACTTAAATTCTCATATAGAAGTCAAACACTAAGAAACATATTCATATGTATATATCCCAAGACTAGTTTGGCAAACCAAAGTAACCAATATCAGTGTATAAGCAGATCCAAAAAAAAAAAAAAAAAAAAAAAAAGATATTTGTTGTCTGTTAAAAGCTTTTGACTTGGAAATTTAACAAAGTGCTAAAGACATTTGTTAACTGTTTATGTGTGTAAGAGATCGATACCTCGGCTGTCATCTTGGCCAGCTCGAGTAATTCCACCCAAGACCTTGTAAGCCTCTGAATGAACCGAGTCTACCCTCATTGAGTAAATCTTAACTCCAGCTTCAAGAGTGCAACTTGCCTGCCTCGAAACGAACACAAATATTTATTAAACATGATTCTGAACTCTCAGTCTCTCTTTTTCGATTTATTGTGCATTCTTAAAAGTCTTACAAGCATTTTAAAAAAGAAAAGCCAAAGAAGAATGAAATCAAAAGCTTACCTTCTGAAAATTTGTCTCAGCATTGTTCTCATCTTCAACTTTGATAATCTCACAAAGATGGTCGATCAAATTCAACTCCCACGTATTCTTTTGATTAATTTTCTGTTTAACACATAACATAATTTAAAAAAAACTCAACAAGTCCCATCAACAAAAATTAATTAAAAAAAAAACTTTAAAATCCGTAAGAAATTGCAAGTCTAAACAAAGAGAGAAGACAGTTCGCTTACGTTTTCACTGGCCAATTTGATACAATTCTGAAACAACTCGAGAATTTGCTGTTTGTCAAAACACGGATCTGACTCCTGCTCAGGCTGCGGACCACGAGCGAAAAGAACAGACCTACGACGGCTAGCAGCAGCTCTAGC
Organism: Camelina sativa; assembly: GCF_030686135.1. NCBI lineage: Eukaryota > Viridiplantae > Streptophyta > Magnoliopsida > Brassicales > Brassicaceae > Camelina > Camelina sativa. The sequence continues at coordinate 3,246,380 of NC_141895.1, read as the reverse complement.
GGCGCGAGCTTGTTCCCGTTCGAACCTATCGTCGTTAGACCCCAAGAAGAAGGGACTAGTCGGCGCCTGGATTCGAGTCGCCATCGATGCAGCAGGTCTTTGCTTAGGGTTTGGAGTTAATGACTCATCCATTACAGAACTTTCTCGGCGGCTTCTTCTATATTGCTCGAACGCTTCAAGGACGACGAAAACGCGTCCGTTGGGTTTCAACAGAGCTTTGTGTGGATCCGAGAGAATTCAAAGTAATTTGGGGAATTAGGGATTTTGATTTTGATTTTATTTTTCCCTCTTCTTTACTTTTTGAATTTCAGTGACAACTGTTGAACACGAAATTACAAAATTAACCCTGTCCTCTATCGTAAGGGAGCCAGGTCCATCTCGTCAGAAACAATTGAAATTTAAATTACGTCCGGTCTTGGAACTGACAGTTCCGGTTGACGCTTGGTTTTGAGCTTAACCGATATGACAAATGACAATTTAATATTGTATATTTAACGGAATTCAAACCTATTAAAGCAAAACTCATAAAAGTAATCTAGAGAGTTGTTAATACAGAGATCAGCTTTGAGAAGCCATGTCAAAACATATTTTGATATTTTTCAGTCAAAGAGCACACTCTCTTATGATATAAAACCATGGATCATAGTACTGTGTGTTTTTAGACTGCATTCGCTGGTTTCACTTTCACATGTTAGGATGTCCGAAACCTCCAGGTGGTGGCATAGGCCTGAAACCATTATTAGCCATTGGAGGTGGTGGCGGTGGTAGTGCACCAGATGGAGGAGGTGGTGGCGGTTGACCTTGAGGCGGCGGCGGCGGTGGTGGTGGAAGACCATTGGCTCCAACAGCCGACTGAGGCTTGATTGGTTCTGGCTTGGTAGGTTTGAAATACACCTGCAGCTGTTTTATTATTACGAAGTTTCTTTGTCAGTATTTTGATTAATCAAAAACACAAAACTTATCCAATCTCAGTAGGAAAACAAACCAAGCTATGGGTTTGTGAGAATTATGATAAACAAGCACTTACAGTAAACATCTTGGAGTCTGGATCCCAGTGAGAGAAAAACTTTGGGGTTGATTTATCAACCTCTGTGCTAGGAACCTGAAACCGATGTTGAAACACAACCATCAATTATCAGCAAAACAAGTCAACTAAGATATGTTGAGCTACTAGAGCTTATCCCAGATGGCAAGTAAAAAAAGAAACATACCTTGAAAGCTATGATTTCATATGGTTCAGCTGCAAACAGGAGGTATTGATATCTCTTGTCATAAGGTTGAACTTTCTGCACACAAAAAAAAAAGAAAAGAAATAAAACTATTCAGAATGGAACGCCAGTGAAGGAAAAGGTAACATGACAATTGACATATAGACAAGGAGTTGTAACACCCACCTGCTCATAAGATGACATGAAACGATGTCTTGGCTTTAAGTTGTCCTCTATCTCAGGATATTCAATCTGCAAATCAAGGTTGACGAGAGAACAAAAACAGTGAGATTCAAGTCTCAAATGATGATGAATGAAGTTCAACAATAACAGTTAGATGCTTACCTGGAACAGAAGAGATCTTTGTTGTAGCTCGGGATCATACTGCTTCGTAACCCGATACCCTGGTCTACCAATTTTAACTGCAAGACCATACATAAAATGGAGTTACTAACAGAACCTTTAAAGCAATCAATTAAGCAAAATCTATCTACTCAGTAGCAAAGACATACAACCCGGCAACTAAATCAGTCCAGACTATAATAAATCACTTCTAGACCAATCACTTTCCCATTATATCCAATTCCAGGCCTAGGCAGATTTTAGCATACACAACGAGAATAACACTCTGTTTATAGAAAAGGTAAATCAAACATAAAATAACTTAATACCTGTTTTGCGAACTGAGACTTTACGCTTGAGTGGCTGCGGCTGAGTAGGAGCTTCCTTAGCCTCCCGAGCAGCTCTCTTTGCCAAGTTGGTCTGATGCCTCTTACCTTGAGTATGCGCCAAATAGTTTCCTTCGTTGTTATGTAGCGTTAGACATAGTTTACACTCATAGCTTCACAACATATAAGACAAAACCAAAGAGAACAAATCAGTGACATCTATAAAACCCTAATTTTTAAAATCACCAATCAAATTAAACACCAGAACTAATAAGTCATGCACACAAATGGATACACACTAGCAAATACATATATATCAGAACAAGAATGTAGATGAACTGCCAAATTCAAAAAAGCAAATTCTTAATTTCCTAGTTAACCATCCACGAAATGAATCTGCTACTCGTGTCTAATGTGCGGTACATACATAAACAGAAGAACATATACATCGAAACGCCAGAGTAAAAACGTCGTACCTTCCAAGATGATTTCGCATGAAATAGGGATCTTTAGCGAGGTCAATGGTTTCAAGAGCAAGACGACGGAGACGCTCACGGCGATCTATAGCCTCGTTTTGGCCGGAGGCGGCGCCTCCACTTCCAGGCTTCGAACCCCATTCTCTATCCATAGCTATCTAATACTTCAATCTAATTTCACGCTCGCTCCCAAAATCCTCGCTACCTCTTGCTCTCTCTCTCTCTCTCTCTCTCTCTCTCTCTCGATTGCTGAGACTGAGAGAATCCTCGGGAATTGGCAAATTTCTGGAGATTTGGTTCGCTACATAGAATGAAGATGGATCGAAGGGTGGGCGGTTCATCAGAGACCCTATTGTGGGCTGATGACAGTTTAAGGCCCAATATCTTGGCCCATGTCTGCTTCTATATCAAACAAAAAAAATTGTGATGCTTTTGACTTTTTTTCCTAAAAACGAAACTCCATTTAACAAAAAAAAAAAAAAAAATATATATATATATATATATATATATATATCGCTAATTTCCAGTTCTAATCTTTCTTATTCCATTAAAACTTAGGGCGTTGTTTTCTTTGCATTTAAAAATTATGGAATGCCTATATTAATGAAAACAAATTTCATTGTTAGAGTTCATATCTCTACTAGAGAAACCCATCTAAATTGATCAAAATTTAACTAATTATATAATTAATATTAAACTAATCAAAATAACTCACTAACAAGTTCAGGTCAAAGCTCCTCACATGTCTTCAAATTACAGAAATAAACTATTATAACGAAAACACATTAGACACGTAACATACGTTTGTCAGCTTGTGGATCGAGACGTATGTACGTAGTTCTTATAGTGATTGATTTACGAAAAAGAACTGTCATTGTTTTGATTTGATTGTGCATGTATTGGTAAAGTGATCACGTTGTGGTTTAGGTAACAAAAGATCGCTATAAACGACACACGTACCGTGTGAGTAAGGTAAGGAGAAGGAGTTTCGAGGATTTTTTGTTTAGTTTTGTCTTTTGTGGGCTGACTAGTGACTATTATGGCATAGTCTACGGGCCTCTTTAAGCTATTCAAGAAATTATTAAGAGCATAATAGACGACAAAAGTTCTAATTAAGTGGGTAAGCTCTTGGGGTTTGGGATCAAACTTTATATTGGTGGAAAATTTAACATGTTGGACTACGTCTCAGCACATTGAGATAAACTTTAGGGTCGTACTCTTTCTCAAGGTCATATGCTCAACCAATGTAAAGTTTGGAAAAAAAAAATATGTTATCAGGCCCGGCCAATAGGGGAAGCCACTGAAGCCAAAGATTCGAGCCTAAAATTTTGAAGGCCTTTTTCACTTAAAAATCTGTTAAACAAAAGGCCTTTTTTTTTTGTAGAATATGTATAAGGGTTTTTTTATTTAGATGTAAGAGGCATTTTCTATGTAAAAGGCCTTAAAATATCAAGTTTGACTTTTTATAGAAAATTTAAATCTTTTGTAATAAGTGAAAAGGGTACATTTTTAGATTTTTGTGTAGGGCACTCGTGAATATTGGGCCGGCACTGTATGTTATATTGGTGGAAAATTTAACGGGTGTATTTTACACATGCTCTAAAGATGTTTAAGGTAAAAGATTCAACTAGTTAGAAAAGATTCATCATATCAGGTAGATAATTTGTTTTTCTTTAATTAAATCATTATTTTATTTAGTTAGAAAAGATTCAACATATTAATGATTATAAGTTATTAATGCATTTAAATTTACATAGAGACTTGTAAAACCCCCTATTATCTTACAACATAAAATAAATATCTAAAACATATATTATATTTTGAAACGGAAAGAGTAATGCGTATTCTTTTAGTAGTCGCGCCACCAAAGTTGACGACTTGAAAACTATACTACTTTTTTTTGAAAAAGCAAAACTATACTATTTCAATGGCAAAAAAAAATCCCAGCGACACACCAAGACCAACGCGACAACAAAGTACTATAAAATCAGCACCTAAAAATTCATTATTTGTTGTTTTTTTTTTGTGTAAAAATTTTAAACATTTTTAGTTTTAGTTTTAATAGTTACTAACTTACGATGAATAATGAAAGTATTTGGACACTACAAGAAATAAGAATATTAATAACACCTTGAAACACTATCTTTATAATACGATAATGTTATTAAAAACGCTATTTCATCACCCGTGATAATAAGTTGGACCGGGCTTTTAATTCTTTTTAGTCGTGGTTGTTAGTTGAGCGACTAAGAAAAGAAAACGCCCATCTATAATTTTTGCATGGGCTTCTTCTCAAACCATTATCACAAATGAGTTTGCACTACAATATATCTCTAGCCGTTTAGATAAGCTTGAGGTTTATACTCATTAGGTCATTCCCTTTGAAAAAGTGAAAGAGAAGAGCCGAAGTCGCCGTCAGCCATGAAAAAACGGCGAAAAACCGTCTCGGAGGATCGTCTTACCATCACCCAACGCAATGCACGACCAGAGAACGAACGAGAAAACTCATCGCCACACATCCCAGTTGATCAAACCATCGACATAGTCTCGAGGCTGCAGGCGAAATCTGTAGCTGCATGTCGCTGCGTATCGAAGCTATGGGGCTCCACACTTCGCCTTCCCCATTTCAATGAGTTGTTCTTGACCAGATCTTTGGCTCGCCCGCAGCTATTGTTCGCCTTCCAAAAACACGGCAGGTTCTGTTTCTTCTCCTCCCCTCAACCTCAAAATCCGGATGAGAACTCTTCTCCCATAGTCGCTAATTATCATATGAGGCTCTCCTTTGATGGTGTTTTTTGTGAAATGAGTGAATCTATTCATGGCTTGGTCTGTCTTATTTATACTAAGGAGATCTCAAGGGGAAGGACGGAAACGGTGCCGGTGGTATGTAACCCTAGCACCGGTCAGTCCTTACCTTTACCCAAACTGACGACAAAGAGAGTTAAGGTGATAAGCTATTTGGGATATGATCCAGTTGATAAACAGTTCAAGGTATTGTCCATGACCAGGCGTCATGAAAATGCATGGGAGTGTGGTGAGCATCAAATTCTGACTTTAGGGACTGGAGAATTTTCGTGGAGAATGGTCGAGTGTCGCATATCTCATGATTTGCCTCGTAAAAGGATATGCATCGATGGTGTTTTGTATTATCCAGCTACTGATAGGTCTTCAAGGGATTGCATGATAGTTTGCTTTGATGTAAGGTCTGAAAGTTTTAAGTCTATTATAGTCGTGGAAGATGTCTATACAGGGTCGTGCCTAGACTCCCGGAGGCCTAAGGCAAAAAATAAAAATTTATATATTTTCGTGATCAAAAATGTTATAACTTATAACTAAAATTAGATATATTTTTTATAATAAATTATAGATAATTAGTACTTTGTTTTTAATCTATGAAAATAAAACTTTATGTTATATACTATAAATATATAATATTATACAATTTTTAAATCTATTTTCTTAATTAACACTTTATATCTACGAAAATACAATAATTTTTAAAAGTATATATTGTAAAATACTAGAGATAAATAGAGATACTTTTTAATATATTAAACAAATTTTTGAAACTTAAGAAAAAGAACATTGAAAATATATATTTTACTAATATATCAAATAATTATTTAAATTTGGGGACCAATTAGAAGGCCAATAAAATCTTAATATTAGGGGGCCTAAGGCAAATGCCTTTTTTTTAACTCATAGGCACGGCCCTGTGTCTATAGAGCAGCGCTTGATGGATATCTGATAGACTACAATGGTAAACTAGGTTTATATGAGTGTGATTTTGATTGGTTTTTTGATGGAAGTCTTGAGTTGCTTGTTCTAGAAGATGCCGAAAAGCAAGTATGGTCGAAGCATACATATTTATTTCCTCCTAATTTGTGGAAAGATATAGTGGGAACTGCCGAGGTACACTTTGTTGGAGTGACTCGAACAAATGAAGTTGTGTTCTGGATAGAACGTATGATGCCTTCATGCCTTCTCTACTGCAATATCGAGAGAAAGACGATCGTAAGAGTTGCACTCCATGGACTGGAAGCGGGTAAGAATCGTAAGGTTTACACCTGTCTAGACCATGTCGAGAACGTTAATCTTGAGCTACTGTTGTAGTTAAGACTTTGTTATTTATCTTTTGTACCAAAAGCTACTTTTATCTTTTGGTTCTCGTCAATTCCTATGGATGGGATCTTATGACTTTTGTAATAATACTACTTCATGTTTGTTTTTGGTTACATTATTTTTGGTTTTTTCAAAAAAACTATTGTTGTTTTGTTTTCTTCTCTACATGATTTTTTTTTTCTTTTTCAACTACACATTAATTAAAACATTCTTGTTCGTGGGTAAAAAATCTTTGATCATGATGAATGAATTGGGAAGAACAGAGGACATATACATAGTTCAACGTGACGACGTACTACGTACTTGTTTCTCAAAATCCTACTTTTAAAAAAAAATTAGGGATTAAAGAATCTCACCTTATAGGGGCTCCATGTTGGACTACGTACGTCTCAGCCCATTGAGATACTTTAGGGTCGTACTCTTTCTCAAGGTTGGCCTGGCCTCCTACAATCGTGGAAGTGTAGAGTACTCTTTCTAGGGTTCTAATCAAGCTGTATTGCCTGAATTAATCAAGCTGTTGGGGTTTGCATATGTACATTAGGTCTTTGTGCTCGTGGTGATGACCTGAAATTCTTTCACTTCTAATCAAAGATCTACCATCATCACAGCGAGCTTGCTTCTGAAGACAATTTCTAAACTGAAATTCAACCATCATCTCTAAACTTCTGAAGTTGTCTTTTAGTTGAATTTACCAAATCCATAGCATTTAAAATATCTTAATCTCTTCTTTGTAGCGCCATGGAATGATGGAAAAGTTCTCCGTGAGTCCTAAAAGATATATCATCATTTTCAAATCTATATACAAAATCAAAACTATGAAAGTACTCGAGGAGACTACATGCTTGAGGTCTTTTAAAGTCTTATGCACCTTCAGTCTCAATGTATTCAAACACTTCGACAATACATGAGAATAGCTCAATCAAATGCAATAGACTATTATAATGTGAATTCCAGCAGGTATTCAAATAAGAGCAACACTGAGAGAATCACCCACTGGACATGCTCTTAACATTTCTCGATATTTTTCAAAATAAAATTTTCAAAACTATAAAAACAAAAAAATCTTTTCATAAATTAATAATTTATCTTTATCTTTATCAATAAATAAAAATCTTTATAAATTAATAGAATTTTATAATGTTAACCTTATTAATTTATAGAGGTTTTCATGTACATGAATTCGTTATTTAGTTATGTTTGACTTTATATTTCTGTTCTTATTTCAGAATGCTAACTAGGAAAACAATTCGTCTTAACAAGTAACTGTATCGTACGTTACTGTTCGTTTTCTTCTTGGAATATTAATACAATATTTCATCATTTTGAATTAGCATACTTTCATCCAAAACAATCAATCCATTACCTAGTCGATGATTTAGTTATTCGAAATTTAGAAGCCTCGAAATTACTATAAAATATTATTTAGTTATCAAGTAATATATACATGCATGAAACCAATTTCATTTCGTTTAAACATGAACATCATTATTTACTAAACAAACTTTTCACTAGAAACAATATCATATCCTTAAGAATCCAGTTATTACAGTAGGGCATGTCTCTCATACGTAATCCAGTTATTACGCGTTTCGCCCATAACGTGTTACTACTTCTTCCACAAGAAACAAGGCCCTTGACTTCAGGTTTCTTGTTCCATCGTGATAATTCATCAAGGTGGAAGCTATTCTTAATAGCGAATCATTGTTAACTCTTACCACATTTATGAGTTATCCACATATAGGTCTAAGTCTTTGTCAGATCAGAACACCATATATACAACTATACAAGCATTCATAGACATATCGCAAATATTTATTTAAACCTTTAGAAACATATCCAAAAAACCACAAGAAAGCTCCTCCCATGGCGGAATCAAGCTCTTCTCTCCCTCCTCTTTGTGAAAAGATCTCATACAAAAGCTGTCTTCAAAGAGCTGCGGATCTCACGATTCTCGGCCTTCTCTTTTCTCTTCTCTTGCACCGAATCCTATATATGACCCAAAACGACAACGTTTGGCTTGTGGCTTTCCTTTGTGAATCTTGTTTCTCAATCGTATGGCTTCTTACGACCTGCATAAAATGGAGTCCTGCTGAAACTAAAACCTATCCAGATAGAATTGATGAAAGGTACCATTTCTTATAAAACTAAAACCATATATATTTTCACTGATATATATACAAATATTCTTATTAGCGTATATACAAATCATATACATGAACTTATCAAATTTGTATAAAGTCTTAACTAGCTGCTACGGAGCTCTTATTTTAATTATAAGAAAGATGTATTAATTATTTCTATGTTATCTTTCTATTTCTTTGAACTGCCTTAGAAATTGTTAATTTCAGGGTTCATGACCTTCCTTCGGTAGATATCTTCGTGCCCACAGCGGATCCGGTTCGAGAACCGCCAATTATCGTTGTGAACACCGTGCTTTCGCTGTTAGCTATAAATTATCCGACCAATAAACTAGCTTGCTATGTGTCGGACAATGGATGCTCGCCTCTCACTTACTTCTCTCTCAAGGAAGCTTCTAAGTTCGCAAAGATTTGGGTTCCGTTCTGCAAGAAATACAACGTTAGAGTTAGAGCTCCTTTTCGATATTTCTTAAACCCGCTAGCCACAACAAAGGGTTCTGAATTCAGTGGAGATTGGCAAATGACGAAGGTAATGATCGAGTTTGATTGTTATTTCCCGACTGCGTTTGTTTCTTAAAAGTAATACAAGAAGTTAGCTTTTATATTAAATGATCGCTCTGTTATTTCATATGTTATATATTGAGAAATTTCTTTATTCTTTTTGTGATAATATAAAGAGGGAGTACGAGAAGTTATGCCGGAAAGTGGAAATTGCCACCGGAGATTCCCATTGGTCGGATGCAGATGATGACTTTGAAGCTTTCTCAAACACAAAACCAAATGATCATTCAACAATAGTTAAGGTATTCCTTCATATTTCCAAAGAAAAAAAATCTCTAATCACGATAGTTATGCATAAAATAAAAGGGTTAATTATAACAATTACGAGAACTCTTGTTTTATGTGTGTATGTGAAGGTGATATGGGAAAATAAGGGAGGTGTGGGAGACGTAACAGAGGTCCCTCATTTTGTATACATTTCAAGAGAGAAAAGACCAAATTACCTTCATCACTATAAAGCTGGAGCCATGAATTTTCTGGTTACTACATTTCTGATCACTCTTTTGTAGTTTCAGAGTTGAGATCAGAGATTAGTTTCATTAAGCATACATTAGATTCAGAACATTACTTTCCATATGATTTAAACTCTAAGATCTTTTAGTAGTTAAGAGCTTCGTTAGAATATGATGATTACTACCCCTAGGGCCTATTACTAACTATCACTTGATGCGTCCAACTATATACAGTATATATATATATATAGTGCATATGCGTACAATGTTCCATGTGATATGGCTGCAATCAGTTTTTAAACATAGTCATTGCATATTCCATATTAGTTTTTGAAATGAAAGAGCAATTATGCATTATGTTTAGATATCTATATAAGATGTGTTAATTAAGCATGCATGTAAAAACGAAACGATCGTGATGACATTAACTAGTAGAATACATTTTCATGAATTATAATCATTAGCCTTTAAGTGTACTCTCAGAATTATGACAAACCGTATTAATACAACAACTATCAATGACGAAGATCGTAGTTGCTTGTAGTTGTTATTTTAATGAATCTGTGATGAGCGTAAGATGATGAATTTGAACAGGTAAGAGTGTCAGGCTTGATGACAAATGCACCATACATGTTGAATGTAGACTGCGACGTGTATGCAAATGAAGCCGATGTTGTGCGACAAGCTATGTGTGTATTTCTACAAGGATCATCGAATCCAAACCATTGTGCTTTTGTTCAATACCCTCAAGAGTCCTACGATTCAACCACCGATACACTCACCGTATTCCAATCAGTAAGATTTATCCTCTCCTTACTTTTTGCTTATAAAATTCAATCAATTCAATGTTATTTATCAATCTTGTTTTCTTTCTTCTCTTTGTTAAATTAGTTTATGGTAAGAGGACTTGCGGGAATCCAAGGACCAATATATTTGGGCTCAGGGTGCTTTCACACTAGAAGAGTTATGTACGGTTTATCGCCGGAAGATGTAGAAGCCAATGAAAGTCTTTCTTATCTTGCTACAAGTAAGAAATAAGAAAATATTCATAATCTTCACAAAGCATTACTTAAAAAAAAAAAAACATTCCATTAATATATTAAAAATCAACCTCTAATCGTCTCACGGTTGTCTCAAATTTTTAGTTTCTATTCACTAATTACATACTTGACTTTTTGTTATATCATTAAGGGGAGCTTTTGGCCGCGGATAGTTTGCCAAGAGGATTTGGGAATTCCAAAGAGATGGTGAAATCGGTGGTCGAGGCATTACAAAGAAAATCAAACCCCCAACATATCCTTACAAACTCCATAGAAGCGGCTCAAGAAGTGGGACATTGTGATTACGAGTATAAAACCAATTGGGGCAAAACCGTAGTTCCCTTCTAAATTAAATCTCATAAATCTTTATCGTCTAAAAACAATACATTATTATTATTTCAAAATACTAATAATAAATAATATTTTATTACATCATAGAAATAAATATACAAAATATCTATATAATGCGTTTTTGTTATTTATAAATCTTGCAGATTGGTTGGCTATACGATTCAGTGGCTGAAGATCTGAACACGAGTATCGACATCCATTCGAGAGGTTGGACTAGCTCATACGTTTCTCCTAATCCACCTGCATTTCTTGGATCTATGCCGGCAGAAGTATCGGAGGCGTTGCTCCAGCAGCGGCGATGGTTGACAGGATCGATGGAAGTCCTTTTCAACAAGCAAAGTCCGTTGCTAGGAATGTTTCGTCGTAAATTAAGATTCCGACAGCGACTAGCTTATCTTTGTGTTCTCGTTTGTCTGAGGTCAATCCCTGAGCTATTTTATTGTCTCTTGCCTGCTTATTGCCTACTCCACAACTCTGTCTTGTTTCCCAAGGTGGCGCTCTCTCTCACTCATTCTTAAGTTTAATATTATTTTTTTTGGTTTAAATAATGAAGTTCAGTTTTCTTTCTTATACTACTAATTAACTTAGAGGGAAAAGTTTAATGTTTTTATTCTTTCTATTTATGCATTTAGGGACCTTGTGTAGGCATAATAATCACACTTCTTGGGATGCACTCTCTCTATACTCTATGGGAATTTATGAGCCTCGGTTATTCCATACAATCGTGGTTGGTCTCCCAGTCACTTTGGAGAATAATAGCGACTAGTAGTTGGTTATTTAGCATCTTTGATATCACTCTCAAGCTTTTTGGAATCTCGAAGACGGTGTTCATAATCACTAAAAAGACTATGAGCGAGACTATAGAAGGATCTGGACTTAGACCATCTCAAGGAGAAGATGATGGTCCAAACTCAGGTAAATTTGAATTTGATGGCTCAGTCTATTTCTTGCCTGGCACATTTATTGTGTTGGTGAATCTAGCGGCTCTAGCCGTTTTTTCGGTGGGTTATAGTCTCGGTAATCCGGGTTTGGCAGAGGCTTGTGGATGTATTTTGGTGGTTATTTTGTTCTTTCCATTTCTAAAAGGTTTGTTTGAGAAGGGAAAATATGGCATCCCATTGTCTACTCTTTGTAAAGCTGCCTTTTTAGCTGTTTTATTTGTTGTTTTCTCTTTGGGAAAGTGATATGGGGTTGTTATGAAAATAAGTTAACTTTATACATTGACCCACTTAATAATATGCAACTAGGTTTTATCCCGTGGTACACCACGGGTCTATTATTTTGTTGATATGATACTGTAATAGTTTAGTGGTGCTTGTAGTCGATGGTGAATTACATATATATATATATATATATATATATATTGTTAACGATTGTAGATAGGTTTTGTATAAATTTTTGATTCGCAAGTTTAGAATATACATTTTCTGATTTGGTTAGTTATGATTTAGGAATGAATGATATGACATATTTTTATTTTGATTCTCAACTGATATTATTGGATTAATAGTTTACATTTAAAGCTAATAAGAACTTAGCAAATATGTAATCGTTTATTAAACGCAAATTAGATATTTCATAAGATGTATTCATCTTGAATTAGTTGCTATATTATAGGGATGTGATTACAAAATTTGTGTTATCAATTCTTTTTGTCAAACTCAGCCCTAAAAATTCAGCATGTAAATTAGATATTTCCTAAGATACAATTGACATTAATTGGATGTAAATAAGTACGCTATGGATTAAAAACCGGTCCAAAATATTCAGTAATCTTAAGGAGGATCCAGATATTTGAATCGGTTATAATTTTAGTTAAAAATCTGACCCGAAGTTGGCAAAAAGCCAAAAAGTGATGGCACCCTATTGTAATTTAAAAATGTATTTCGAGCTCTATATGTGGATATACTTGTTTGGTTATCAATATCCTAAGAAAAATTTTAAAATATATATCCGTTTATAAAAATTCAAATCACATCATATGCTGAAAAAAATCTAAAATTTTATTAACTTTATGTATTAAATAGTAATTAAAATAATTAAATATAAGATTAAATAAAAGTGCAAAGAGAATTATATTTTAAGTCTAACATATTGATTTAAATTAGATAGATAGTTTTTAGGAATTTAATATTATCAAATAAAGAAATGATTGTGTTTGGATACAAAGATAAGAGAGGATGACACAAAAATGTACTTCAAAAATGTTAAGATAGATTTTACGTATCACTAAAAAAGACTTTGCCCTGAACTAACTATTAACTGTGAATTAAGCTGTGAATTAGAAAGGGATTTTTGCCAAAAATGCCACATTTTTTATAAAAGTTTTGGGAAATGCCACATTTGTTTTATCTTTCTAAAAATGCCACATTTTTACTGTTCATGTGATTAAAAGACGAAAATACCCTTATATGAAAGAGAGTGATTGTCGTGGACGAAATCTGATGGACAAGTTATTAGAGTAAGTCATAAACTTGTCTACGAAATCATTTTTATAACTTGTCTACGAGAATTATATTAACGAAATTGTCCACGAGTTCAAATTAGTTATCCATATTATTAAACATAAGTTGTATATGAAAGATAATTAGACAAAAAGAGTAAAGTGTCGTGATGGTGGACCAAAAAAGAATGGTGGATCAAAAGAAGATATGGATAATGATGAACTAAAAGAGGGTGATGGACCAAAAGAAGGTGATGAACCAAAAGAGGATGATGTGGATGAGGGTGGACCAAAAGATGATGTGGATTAGGGTGGGCCATCATCCACATCTTGTCCATCATCCACATCTTGTCCACCATCCACAACTTGTCCATCATTCGCATCTTGTCCATCATCCACATCTTTTTCATCATTCGCATCTTGTTTATCATCCACATATTGTCTATCATCTGCATCTTGTTGATCATCGACATCTTGTCTATCATTCACATCTTGTCTATCATCCTTAATTTGTTTATCATCCACATCTTGTTCATCATCTGCATCTTGTCCATCATCTGCATCTTGTCCATCATCCGTATCTTGTCTATCAGCAGCATAGTGTTCATCGAGGGACATTTATGTTTTTTTATGTAAAAGTTGTGGCATTGTGGAAAAGAAAGGGGGAAAATGGCATTTTGACTAAATTTTTTTACTGTTCATGGCATTTTTGTTAATTAACTCAATAAAAAAACAAAGTTATTCTCTGGAAGCATCTAGGTACGGATTAAACAGAGCATTTAACATATCAATTTGAATACAATCTTGTAACATTCTTATAAGTAGTACATACATGTAAATGCACACACCATTTAACATATCATTTGTTCTGTTCTAAATCTTTTAGTGCTTTTTTCGGAAACAAATTTGTCAACAAAAAACAAAAAAAAAATTTAGTCTAGTTCAGAATCATCATGGGTGGGGTGCAGAATATATAATTCTAAATATTAAAAGCAGGGTTAATAAGATTAATATTACGTAGGAATAAAATATTACTATCAAATATTTTTTTTTTCTTACATACATTAACTGGTTTGACTTTCGATTAACATACATTACAAGTCACTTTTATGTTTGCTGTTCCGTTTTCTTCATGGAATATTATTTCACAAAATAGTGCAGCTATTCAAATTGTTTCATCATTTTGTATATGCATAATTTCATTCAAAGTAATTAATTATCCAACATTTTTGATGATACAATATCCGAAAGGTCCACCTACTTATTAAATTCAAAGTATTCTTAGAGCCTTTCTACAAAGAAAAAATAATTAAGAAAATACAAGTTTTCAACTAAAATCCTTTTTGTGGAAAACTGGATATATGATAAGTGTAGTATGGGTTTGTTCTTCTTTCCATAATTTTATGCCTTTCACTATTACACTAATTTTAACTTCTTTAATTACTGTTTCTCGATTTTTCGTTTTAGTTTTTGATTACCCATACCCAAGATATTCTCAATGTTATATCCTAAGACTGAACTGATAAATATTGTTGTCTGGTATTTCTTGATTTGAAAATTTAAACTATTAATACATAAGGAAAAGGATAAATCAATAGTCACCTCAATTTTAGCGGGGATGGTCACCACACTATATTTGCTACATTTCCCCACATTGAAAAACTTCACAAATTTTCATACAATTGTACTTGTTAACTTATATTTCAGGCAAAAGGACTTGTCACATAATACAAAACAGTTCGTTGGCAAACAAAGATAATGCAGTTGTGGTTTTTTAAACAACCACGTTTTCATCCCTCCATACCAAATTCACACACAAACCCTGATAAATAGACTCAAACAGAATCCGTAAAACCGGTGAATAGACAGACCATAACACTAAACTCTGTTCGTCTAAAGTTTGAAATCTGAACTCAATGTTTTTTTTTTGTTAAAGGGCAATCTGAACTCAATGTTAAAAACAATAAAACATGTACATGCTGATCAGTCATCAGTTATTTTCAGCTATATGTAATATTCTAAACGTTAAAATACACAATGGTTTTGAGTACACAACTTTATAAATTGCCTAACTAGGAATAAAAGAAAATTATAAGATAGTGATACCAGCCTAATCCTAACAAATTGATAACGTACTTGCGGTATAATAATTTATACATTATGAACTCGACGTATAATAATTTTGGGATTTAAATATTGTGCTGAGCGACGAAACATAGTTTTTAGTAAAATTATAATTTTTATGTTAAAATATGTATTATGCGGATTTTATTTAAGTATAATTACTACATGTTCTATTCTATGGTAATTAAAAAACAATCTGTAGAAAAATAATGGGGGAGACTTTTATGAAGTGGACCATCCATGTCCGCACATGAATAACGCAACAAATACAACACCATATGGAAGTTTGTGCATCCATTAAATTCTCATAGTCACAACATCTCTCTTCATAAAGTTTATTTCCTTCACCTTTTTCTTGTTGGGTTTGTAATTTCCTCACCCTTTTTGTAAGAGAAACAAGATGAAAACAACTACTCAAAGAGATAAACAAAAGAAGAAGAGAATGAGTCGGTTTAGTCTTGTTTTCTTCTTTGTTCTTCTCTTCGTTCTAGTTTTCGCTTCAAGAATCCATGCTGTTGGAAGACGAAAATTTTCATCCGGACCTTCTAGAAGAAACAGAGGCTTTCTCCCCTCTTATGCCACACGTTTCATCGGCGCCGGAGAAATCACACCGGAAAAAAGAAAGATTCCGACGGGGTCAAACCCTTTACACAACAAGCGATAGGTTTACTAGGTGTGTTTGCCGCGGTAACAGAATTATTTACCTTTTTATCTCTTTTTCTTTCTCTCCCTCTCCTTGTTTTATAAACTGGAGAGAAATATGTGAAATGTATATATGTACACATATACTATGGTTACACACTACCATGTAACTTACGTAGTGTTGATGTAGAAGTTTTTGAAAAATGATATTCAAAGTTGGGGTATCTATATGCATAATATTAACACTTCAGATCAATTATAATTGATAATGAGTTATGAGTTATGAGTATGATGGGTTTTTTTTTTTTTTGGATAGAGGGGTTTCCAATATGATGAGTGAAGTTAATGTATATGATAATATTGTGTAATCGTGTGCTCCAAATAAATGTATATCTAAGATTGCTTATGTATGATTAATATACATATTATGATCTTTTCGTTTAATCGTAACACTATATATAGTTAGTCGAGCATAAATCATAAAATCAAGCACATACGGGAGAAGTTCAAGGGATAGTTATTCAGATTAGAACTAAGGAAAGATATGGTTTTTTTCATTTGTTCTAAGTTACCTAAAATTTATGGTTAGTTTAAAGACTATTGTATTTCATCAACTTGATGACGATTAAAAAAAAATCAATGGATTTTGTAAAAGAGGTTAACTAGAGTAATAGCTGAATCCAGGCTATGTCGTCCTAGCACGTCATGAGTTAATCTCTTCTTGCAATCACGATTAAAATGGGGGATCGTCTTCTAGACGTCAATAAAAATAATATTTCCATAATTAGCCGATCATTAGTAAAACATTTAGATGGTGGGAAAGATGGATGTATTGCTAAACAAGCTTAATTAAATTATTATAGAAAAAAAGATAATCATTATTATGGGTTTGATGTTGAAAATTGTAGTTTAATGATTTGGTTTATGGTTGATGGTGAAAAATGGTTCTATATGAAAGACTAATCTAACCCACAATGCTGAAAATACAAGTTTTTTTAAGTTTAAAAAATGACCAACAATTTTTTTGCTCCTAACTATTTCCATCAATATACTTCAATAATATTATATTTTTTAGTGTTTTGCGCATGCGCGCATTTGTTTATTCTTGCAATAAGGAAGACCAACTTTGATCAACAAAATTATTATGCAGTTGAAAATTAGAAAAAAAGGTATAGTTGTTGTTTTCTTGATATCAATTATGGCATAAGACATTTCTAATCCCATAAAGGCCAACTCAAAAGTCGTATACGTATCCATGATATATTATACGCATCTTACAAACAAAAAGTACATTTTATGAGTTTCATACTATAATATAAGTGATGGATCACACTTCAAGAGTTCTCAAGGATCTATGTCAGAGAACAGAAATTTTGAATTTTGCAATGACCTCAAAAAGTTAAAACTAACCAAAAAAGTTTCAGTAATGACCTCAAAAAGGTAAAACTAACCAAAAAAGTTAGAACAGAAATTTTGATTTTTTTTTTATTTATATATAATTTTTAATGACCTCAAAAAGTTAAAAACTAACGAAAAAAGTTTGAGTAAAAAAAAATTGACAAAAAATAAAATTAGAACACAGTAACAGTAAAATATCAAAGAGTCGTCAGCTATATAATGGATGTGGCATTGTTAGGGGAAGTGAAGAGAAGAGTTTAAAGAGTTCGAATTATGAACAAAGAAGTAAGAACTATGTCTTCTCACAAACTCTCACGACTCTTCAACATTGTAACTCAGAATCAGAAATCTCCGGTTTTGATCACCAAGAAGCAGCCAAAAGAATCACGGCGTACCTGGCGGAGAAACCAAGCATCGGAAAACTTCAATCGAATCCATCACTTCTCTTCAATTTGAATCCAAACGTAACCCGTCTCGTTCTATCTGAACCTACTCTACCAACTCAATCATGCGTCGATTTCTTCAAGTATCTTCTCGGATTCGAATCCAATCTCAAACCCGATCTCACGGCGGTTGTGACTTTATCTCGCCGGTTATATTCTAACCGGAGGTTCAGTGAGATGAGAAATTTATTGAATTCGGTTGTTAACGACGGGTTTTACGAGCGCCCAGTTGAGGGTTTAGGATCAGCGATGGTTGATTGCGACGTTTCCGATGAAAAGTTTGGATTTTGGGAAACTTTTTTCGATTTGGTGTTTAGGGTTTATGTAGATAACGCAATGTTTGAAGAGGGTTTAAGGGTTTTTGATTACATGGTTAAAATGGGTTTGAGGATTGACGAAAGATCCTGCATTGTGTTTTTGGTTGCGGCGAAGAAACGCCGGGAAAGTGATCTCTGTTTGGACTTTTTCCGGCGAATGGTTGATTCTGGAGTGAAGATAACTGTTTATTCATTGACGATTGTGGTTGAAGGGTTATGTAGAAGAGGTGAAGTTGAGAAGAGTAAGAAACTGATTAAGGAGTTTTCTCGTAAAGGGATTAAACCTGAAGCTTATACTTACAATACTATTATCAATGCTTATGTTAAACAGAGGGACTTCTCTGGCGTAGATAGGGTTTTGAAGGTGATGAAGAAGGAGGGTGTTGTGTATAATAAGGTTACTTATACGCTTTTGATGGAATTGAGTGTTAAGAATGGGAGAATGGTTGATGCGGAGAAGCTGTTCGATGAAATGCGTGAGAGAGGGATAGAATGTGATATTCATGTGTATACGTCGATGATTAGTTGGCATTGTAGAAAGGGGAATGTAAAGACAGCGTTTTTGTTGTTTGATGAATTGACGGAGAAGGGCCTTTTACCGAGTAGTCATACTTATGGGGCGCTTATTGATGGGGTGTGTAAGGTAGGGGAAATGGGTGCAGCTGAGATATTAATGAACGAGATGCAAAGTAAAGGAGTTGATATCACTCAAGTGGTATTCAATACGTTGATTAATGGGTATTGCAGGAAAGGGATGATTGATGAAGCGTTAACGGTTTATGATGTGATGGAGAAGAAAGGTTTTGAAGCTGATGTTTTCACTTTGAATACGGTTGCTAGCTGTTTGAATAGATTAAAAAGGTACGATGAGGCAAAGCAATGGCTGTTCAGGATGATGGAAGGTGGTGTGAAGCTTAGCACGGTTAGTTATACTAATTTGATGGATGTTTATTGCAAAGAAGGGAACGTTCAGGAGGCAAAGAGGCTATTTGTGGAGATGGGAAGCAAGGGAGTACAGCCCAACGCTATCACATACAATGTGATGATCTATGCGTACTGCAAGCAAGGGAAAATAAAGGAAGCCCGTAAACTAAAGGCTGACATGGAAGCAAAAGGGATGGAACCGGATTTATATACCTACACGTCCCTCATACACGGGGAATGTATTGCTGATAACGTGGATGAAGCAATGAGGCTCTTTAGCGAGATGGGGTCGAAGGGTTTGGACCAGAATTCTGTAACATACACTGTGATGATCTCGGGTTTGTCCAAAACTGGAAAAACAGACGAAGCCTTTGGATTATATGATGAGATGAAAAGGAGAGGGTATACAATAGATAATAAGGTTTATACTGCACTTGTTGGAAGTATGCATTCACCTGAGACTTAGAACAGGATTGTCAAACTAAGATCTGTATTGGCTGGTTAATTCTGTGATCTACATATTGATGGTTGAAATCCACTACTTGAATCAGAACATTTTTTGAAATTTTCTTTGTGAGAGTTGGGATGGGATATGTATCAACCGTTGCTTTTGGGTATGTTCATCTGGCATCCACATGAATCAATCAAGCGACCATTAATCTATACGCTGTAAAGAAAACAAAGCTCGACGCTTTTGGTATATTATATTATTATAAATTGTCTGTTCATACAACAAAGCCTTTGGAATATAGGTGTGTATAAGCTGATATTGAAGGAGTTTTCTAGAACCCTGTGAATCAACTCTAAGGACTGAGATGTTGATTCTGTGTATATAACCATATATGCATGAAAAGCTAGAGAAGCCAGACATTTACGAAGCTCGTGAAGTACTATGGACGATGATGTCTTCAAGAAGGATAAATCTGAGATGGCACCAAAATGAGATTAGTTTCAAAAAACTCAAAAAGGCCAGTGACGACGAGGGTATCATTCTTCAGAAATACGATCAGAATCACAACTCATAATCGAGGCCAGCTCCATATTTCCAGGCCTCGAGACGTCTCTTCCATTCGAACTTCGTCTTTGAGGGAACTCCTTCCAAAGACGGACTGAGAATCCACAAAAAGATGAAGAAGGTTCAGGAAACACAACATCCATAATGTGGGCAAGTCATGGCAACAGAAGCAACGATCCATGCATAATTTCTTAAAGAGACTCAGGAATACTTCACCTTATTAATGGATCAATGTATGCCGAGAGGAGTGTATACAAGCCCAGCATGAAAAAATGAACAGACCAATCAAGCAGAACAGGTATCCCGACCTGAGGAGATCACCAAAGAAACGAGGTTGCATGAGTAAATCGAGAGCAATTTCAATCTTTTTTTTCGTTTTCTGGGGTTTCTGGTTTAAAGATGTTACAACAGTTCTCGGAGGAACGCTATACCTGTCTGAATATTGACGGAATTATCTGAGGTTTGGTCAGCATGACAAGGCCTAATGTCTTTGCTAGAGGACCAAACTGTATTATATCTTGAAGAAATGGCCTGAGAACTGGATCGCCCAATCTCTACAAGAGAAATATGAGACCATTAGAAGCCAAAGTTTGAAACTCTCATATTCGGTTTCTACAAAAGAGAAAGGTTTACTATACCTGCATGCAACTGAAATTAACATGGAGAAGCTCATTGGTGAAGCTAGGGGAAACATCGAGTTGTTGCTTTGCAGACATTGCTCTTTGAAACAGCCATGATGCGCTCAAGTTTGGCTGTCGTTCAAAAGACAAATGGCTTCAGTGAAGTTAACAGCAGGAATAAAGATATATAGCTGAGAACCACAAAGCTCTATTACCATATAAGGATTTAGCTTTGATAAGCTGTCAGAGTCCAGAAGATCTCCATCTACTGCTTCATAGATTCCTTTTCAAAATTTGAAGAATAAGATTGTCAGAAAATCTGAAGATTTTAGGACTATAGTCTGAAAGATTTCATGATATAAAAGTTGTATAATGTTCATGGATAGTGAGTTTAACCATTGGACAATCTTCCAAGGTGTCTGGTCAAACTTCCAAAACCTCCAAATGAAACAGGTGACTGAATGCCGCTAGCATCACCGAACTGAGTAAATATTTTGTAAGAAACTTTGATTATTTAGCTATTGAATTATCAAGCCGCAAACATTTCTTGGAAGCTTATATATAAATGAACAAAACCCACCTGTAGAACACGATCAAATGCTGCTGGCAACGGACTGGTGATAGTTCCAATCCAACAGGGTTAGATATGTCAGAATGCAGCAGTATTATTGTACAAAACTGGTAAACAGAATTATAATATCAATGATAGAATTTCAAACTTCCAGAGATGATACATAGAGATACATGTCAAGGTTATACCTATTTCTGTATGTAGGAAAAATTCCGTATACAACTCTCAGTATTTCCAATTCATCAAGAGAGACTCCCTGCGCCAAAAGACACATCAGGAAAAAAGAGAAAAGAAAGAAAGAAACTTTATGAAAGATGTCACATAAGATAGAAACTAACTTGGTATTTTGGCATCAACTTCCAGTATTCTTCGAGTAAATCCTCTAAACTCGGAGATGTTGATTGCGGTTCAGTATAAGTGAACATGTAAGTAGTGCGGTCTAATGGACCAGAGCCAGCTGGGAAGGCCTTCAAGCAACAATAAGCAGCCTTATGTTAAAACCAATTCTTTATAGTTATGTGAATTGTGTTAGGATGGGGATTAACGCCAGATTTGTTTACCTCCCAAAAGAGTTGTACATTAGAATCTGCAACTTTGGTCACCGATGAACTACTATATATAACGTCACTTGATGAGTTCTCCTTAAACCCATGAGCACAAGATCCAACAACAAGACACATTCCATCTGGCTTTCTACCACGTTTAATCTTTTGTAGCAGAATACATAACAAGAAAAAGTATTATAATCAGTGATTTTGAGGAAGAAAAATCAGTGCAGATGCGGATGAGAAAAATGTCACTGAACAACACACAAGAATCAGAAAGTTTAATATTTTTTTTATGGAAACGAAAATGTAAAATTTGGTATGCTATTAGGCCAGTATATGACCTGCTTCAGGATAGGAGAGAAATTTCCCATTGCATCGATGACCAGACGGGAAGATAATATGTCACCTTTAGAAAGTTGCATAACCTATCAATCAAAAATGTCAAACAATTCATGTTAATAAGTTGAATCATCTTCTTAGTTACGAAATGTTTTAGAGAAAGCAACAAGCAACTTACAGCTAAATCATCGTAGACGACAATGCTTGAGAGACTGCAGTCTTCTAAAATGACTCCACCAAGAGAAGTGAAACGTTGCTTCACAGTTTCCACAAGTTTAGCTGGGCTGGTTAAATATACAAAACGGAAAACTAAATCATCACTTTCAGAAGGTAAGCAGAACAGAAGGGGATGTTTCTTTTCCTATGTATTAGAGAATAAGAGGAGACCAGAACTTACGAAACGCCAAGGTTAAGAATATCTTGAACCCATATATCACCAAGATTCTCGAATCCACATCTGTTCTGCATTTGTTCAATATTAACCTTAAGCATCATGGATTTTAATAAAGAATCAAGGCATTGCTTACTAGAAAGAAGCTTTACCGGATTGAATTTTGCAGCAATTACTTCTTCGATCTCATCTTCTGTTAAAACTCCTACTTCAGTCAACTCCTTCATCTCTTTTCTTGAGATATTCCATTCTTGATCTCTCTGAAGCACCACAAACCAAAAAAAAACATTAGCAAATAAAAAGCTCCTCCAACCACATATCAACCATAACATTAGCGAGAATTCTTACCCCCTTGATTGCATTTCTCTCCACCACAGCAACTTTTAAACCCTTGGCACATAGAGCAGTAGCTAGAAAAATCCCCAAAGTACCCCCACAAACCACTATGTCAAAGGTTCCAACGAGATTATTTCCCATATCATAATCTTGAGAAAAGCCAGATACCCTAGAAACAATTTTCTGAGTTTCTTGCGGTCCTGCAAGATGTTTTTGCATCACCAAGAGAATACATTCCTTTATACTCTGAATGGTAACAGTTTGTTTGTTATATATATTACCTGTTGGTTGAGTACATATGTTGGACCAAATATTGTCAAGTCTCTTCAAGGCATTGTAAGAATAAACACCACCAGCACCTCCAGCTTCTCCACCAACTGAAATACTCTCCATTATCTTCTGCATATCGGAAATGAAGCATCAGTTTCACTTCCCCCCCCCCCCCCCCCAGAGGATGCGTAATTGAGCCAAATCGCTCATCAAGCAAGCAACTTTTGGATTACATTCAAGCTTTTGTTGAAAGAAACTTATAAATATGTAAACATGGAAATCAAAAGAAAGCTTGACCTGTGTTCTAGAGGGAGCCACTTGTGTTTGAACGCACACTGTGGTTTTCAAAGCACTCCCTCTTCCTCGGTTTGTCCGAGCTCTTGATACAGAACTAACGAAACCATTGAACTGTTGGATTTGCAGAACCACCATGACTCCTGAGTTCCTCCAAAACAAAAAAAAAAAAAAAAAAAAACTCGGAAATGCTATAAAACCCACAACGGACTTTTTGATAAACGGAGAGAAAGATTGTGCAGTGTGACAGAGAATGTGACACGTTAACAGAACAAAATTGAACAAAACAAAAACCATTTGGTCGAAAATTAAAATAAATCTAAACATTAGGGCTGTTTCTGTAATTTGTTTATATCGTCTTCACTTTTATTATCGATTCATCAAATTGGGGAATTTGGATAAGCCTCTCTGGTTCAGGGTTTTAGGGTTTTTGAAGCGACAAGTTTTACTCACTCAACTCTCACACTTCCGAAGGTAAGGTATTCGATTTCGATGCTTTTAATTCGAAATTGACAACCTTTTTTTGTTTAGCTTGTTGGGTTACATTTGTTATATATCTTTCTGTATAAAGCTTGTTTCTTCAATTTTGGTATGAGTTTTCTCCTTGGATTCCTTCGAGTATTCACTTCCCAGTCGAATTTGCAAATGGGCATTTAGCTAATTTCTTGAATTGTGAGGTTTATGTAACTTATTGTTGTGTCCTTTGATTCATATTAAGCCTATTGAAAGAGGTTAGATGATAAAAGCCTTATGCTTTACAAGAATTTCACTTTCTTTCTCTGTTTTCAGGAGTTGAGAAGACTTTTTAACATCACAATGTTTCAAATTTTGTGTTATTTGAAGTTCATTGTCTATCTCAGGTTTAATTCTCATGGTCGGTCTCATGAATCTTCTCTTCATTATCCGCAGATCCAAAACTCTGTGGATTGAAAGCAGCCATGGCAAGTTTGATAATGACTACACCATTCCCAGGTTCGATAACTTCATGCAAGAAGACTAACAACCTTTCTGTTCAGAGAGCCTTTAGGGTGAAATCTATGCAGACAGAGAAACCTTTGGAGGAGCTATACAATGTTAAAGTGGAGCGGAAAGTTTCACAGAAACGGTTGGAGGAGCTCGGTGTTTCGAGATGGTCGGTTTGGAAGACAGGTAAGTGCAAGTTGCCATGGGATTGGCAGGTGGATCAGTTGGTTTACATTGAAGAAGGAGAGGTTCGAGTTGTTCCCGAAGGAAGCAAGAGGTATATGCAGTTCTTAGCTGGAGATCTTGTTCGGTATCCTAAATGGTTGGAAGCGGATCTTTTCTTTAACGCTCCTTACAGTGAACGTTATTGTTTCAAGGCCTATGGTGATGATTGATCCCGACTTAAGACTTTTGAGTTTAGAGACAAGAAACTTTACACCTGTGTGTTGTTTGTAGCTTGATGGATCCTTTTTTGTGATAATATAAGAAAGCAAGTTCTGTTTTGTTCTGCATTTTTTTTTGCAATTGCTTCATAAGTAAACAGAGATGGATGAAGGAAAGAGAGCTAAAGAATTAAAAAGAAAACTCTCAAAACATAAACTAAAGAAATTTCATTTGTATAACATTCAAAAATATTTATTTAAGGGTCTCAAAATTTGGACAAAACCCCCAATGTTTCAGTCAACAGAACAATAAAAATAAAAATAAAGAAAACCAAGCCAGAATTGGCTGAAAACCAAAAAATCCTTTTTACTTGTGGCTTAAGCGATAAACAGAGAATGATTAGGAAGAACTAGAGCTGCTCTCTCCTGAACCGCCTTGGCTTGAGTGGTTTGTATCTCTTGCTGGAAGCGAAGGAGGATTAACCGGTAACTGTACCTGTCCAGATTCACCGGAAGTAGAAGCACCATCACCACCAGTAAGAAAGTTTCCACGGCCAGATTCTTCTGAAGTAGAGCCGCCACCGTGGCTGGAACTTGTCGTCTCAGAAGGGACAAGAGCAAAACAGAGTTTTCCTTCTCCAGATCGGAAAGACCAGAGAGGAAAGAGCTGGTGTACCTCAAACCTGTTATCAGAAAGCACATCGTTCCAACCTCTACATAAGACATAATTCCAGTTTCCACTCATCTTCCACTTCCTCAATTCAAGGGCATGCTTTTTCATCTCAGGATCCACCAAATCCACACTCACACCATCATCACGAAGCTTCATCGCATTTTCATGTATGTGTGTTGTCTCTTCCTCTGTCAAAAAGTCTGGACTTTTAACTTGCTTAAAAGGGACAGAGAGACGTCCTTGGATTTTGTCGAGATCAGTCTTGTACAGTTTCCTCGTTGAGATGAGCTTCGGATTGTAGCCGTCCCCTTCTCTCCGCATCACCCTCAGAAGCCACTCCGGTGGAGTCATTTGAATTGGTTCAACCTCTAAACCACGATCACGATCAACTTTGCGTATCTTGCGACTTCTCTCTTCCACCTCAATCGAACGTTCTTCCTTGGACCGACGACCTCTATCGCGAGAAGACCGAGAAGATTCTGAATCATGATTAGGGTTTTTTCCTTCTGGTTCCGCGTAAGTGATTGATCTGTATCGACGTTCTAAGAGGCTCTGAAGCCTCTCTCCGATAACTTCGTGCATCATCTCCACCATATTAATCTGCCCTGAGTAAACCCTAGGTTCCTCCTTTTTCGATTTGTCTTCCTTAGCCTTGTACCCTAACGATATGTCGACCGCACACAATAGTTTAAAGCTTCTGTCTTCGTCATCAATACCGTACTCTTTGTTCACATACGACGACGAAGGTCTAGAAGACGGTTCAGACTCAAAACGACGAAAACTTTGGGGGTTTTCAGAAACCGTATGCTCGAGAAATTCGTAAAATCTCTGCTTAGAAAAACTACGACTACGATCATCAGATTTCATCATCGTGATCAAATCTCTTGAAGACAGAACCAAAAAAATTAAAAACCTAGAAGGAAACTCTTGAGTTCTAAACGAAAGAAGGAACTGGAAGGTTATAGCTTTGTTTGCAAGTAAATTGGAAAACAAGAAGGTATTAAATACGTAAAAAACGATTCAGGTTCCTATTCTTATAGGAAATTGATTTGACTAGACCTAATACGAGAGTCGGTTTAATGCCTATTTATCATATCCTTAAAACTTCAATTTTGGAAAAATTCCTAAACACTAAGGGTTAAGTTTCCGTTATTAAAAAAGAAATCACATGTAAAAAAATTAATGCTTCGACTATCAATAAATAATATCTCACCGTTTGTTTTATTTCTTATATTTCCGTAATAAGATATTAAACAAAAAAACTTGAGTACATTATTTGATATGGAAGTAACTAAACTAATTTAACAGTTTTAGCTCCTCTGTTATCAGAACAGAGTTTTTTTTGTAACACATAAGATGCCATAATCACGTTTTCAGTAACTTGAGACACATTCACAGAACAAATTACACAAAAAAAAAAAAAAAAAAAAAGTAACAAATTAATCAATCCTAAAGGTTTCTGAGGCCTCTAAGCATGTTCTGACCATCATTCTTGATGAACCACCCAGGCTTGTACAAAGCAACAACATGTCCTATTGCCAATCCAAACAACACTCCTGGGACATACCCTATTATTGCTGCTCTCCACTCCAATATTCCTTCATCTTCTTCTTCTTCTTCTTTAAGCTCGTGTGTGGATGGTGCGTCTTCCCTTAAACAGCTTTCTTCCAGAGGAAGACCACATAACCCTCGATTCCCTTCAAATGAGGATTTAGGCTGCCCTATGATCTGTGTCCCTTGTGGTATTCTACCAGTGAGCTGATTATTAGACACATCTATGTACGCCAAATACGATAGTCCCCCGAGTTCTTGCGGGATGTCCCCTGAGAGTTTGTTCCCTGACAGGTCTAATGACTCTAGCTCAGTCACATTGGCAAAAGACATCGGGATATGTCCAGTGAATGAGTTGTCTGATAAGTTTAGGGCAATCAATGATTTCAAAAGACCAACAGATTCTGGAATCTCTCCTTCGAGTTTGTTTCCAGAGAAATCAATGGCAGAGTAGAAAGTAAGAACTTTGCCTTGCTCCATGAATAGACCTTTGTATTGCAAATCCAAAGTATCTTCATACGCAAACCGCCCATTCGAATAATCTCCCATATATAGCCTCTCTTCATCATGCATCTTGATAGACGTTGCACTCCAGTTCGCAAAGTAATTTCTTGGCAAGGTTCCCGTAAATCTGTTATGCGATATTTCAAGTATCTGGAGCTTAGGAAATGCAAGAGGACCTTGATCATCAGGTGGAGATATAGGACCATGAAACCTGTTTGAGCGTAGAGTAAGGACTTTTAGATTCTTCAATGCCTTGAGCCAGAAGGGAAATGAATCATTGATTCTGTTGTGATCCACACTTAAAAACCTTAGGAGAGAGCAGTTCAAGAGCGATCTTGGAAGCTTTCCGGTTAGCCTATTGTATCCAACGTCAAATGTCTGTGTCAAAGCACCACTATAAAACTCGTCTGGAATGTTTCCTTCCAACTTGTTTTTCCGGAGATTCACTATGGTGAAGTTACCCATACATGGAGGGATTGAGCCGGTGAAGTTGTTGTAGGATAGGTCAAGAATATCGAGAGAGGTTCGGTTACAAACTGAGAGAGGTATCTCTCCTGTGAAACTATTGTTCCAAGCAGACAAGTGGATGATAGAGACTGGTGGATTAGGGAATGAACCTTTGAAAGAGTTTAAAGCAATATTTAATACCTGCATCGATGAATTGGCCAAAACATGATCCAGTGAACCTCTAAAACCGGTGAATGAATTGTTGTGAAGATCCAGAGAGACTAAAAGAGGAAGACTCCATAACCAATCAGGAACGTCCCCTTTGATTATGTTGTTGGAAAGATCTAAATACCATAACTTCTTTAAGGGCTTCAAGAATCTGGGGAAATCACTGATGTTGCATCCGGACAAGAGCAAGACCTCCATGTCCTTCGGAAACTCGATATCTGAATTCATACTCGTTGGTGTTAAACTGTTTCCGGAAAGATCAAGGTGTGACAAAGATTTAAGAGAAGAGAAGATTTTTAAGTCAATTGGGTGGCTTATGTTTATGAAAGAGAGGCTGAGATGCTGAAGACTAACCAACTTTGAAATATGATCTATGATCTCTGCTTCAAAATGGTTATTCCCAAGCTGTAAAGTCTCGAGTTTAGAGGAAGAAATATTAGTGATTTCAAATGAGCCAGTGAGATGATTGTCACTCAAATCAAGATAAGAAAAGAAAGGCATTGTGAGGAGAGAAGAAGGTATGGTTCCAGAGAATTGATTAAAAGAAAGGTCTAAAGCTGAAAGATTGGTTAGATTCTGTACAAGTGGAGCTAAGTTACCGGTGAGCTTGTTGTGGGAAAGCTGTAACTTGGTTAATTTGGGTAGGTTACGTATTGAAGAAGGAACTTGGCCGGCGAAGCCATTAGAGGAGAGAAGCAAGACCTCAAGATTTTTGAGTTGACCAAAAGCAGAGGACAAGGGAGAAGAATCGAAGTTGTTGAACGAGAGGTTAAGGTAACGGAGATGACTCAACTCGAAGAGGCTACTGTTTGGTCTGAGAGTTCCACGTACACATCCACCGGGGAGTTCAAGAAACGTGACCGCACCTGTCGTGTTATCGCAGACCACAGCGCTGAAGAAGTTAATGTCGTCGCTGCAGATGCTGGAGAACTGAAACTCGTTTTTGAAACGTTTAAGGGTCTCGGTTTGGTCAGGAAGACACTGGAGAGCAGCGACACAGTGGAGGATGGAAACGAGAGAGAGTAAACGCCAAAACGAGTTCGACATTAAAGATGGATATAAGTGTGAAAATTTTAGGAAACGCAATGAATCTTTTAATTTCTTTGGCTTGTGAATCATCATCAATCCCTTGTGGCCTTGTTATATAGTCACACAAGTTGTAATCATTGACTTCTTTCGCGTGGCTTGAGTTCTTGACAACTCACAAAAGTCATCAAATTATCTTCATATAAGTACTCCTATCAGATATTATAACAACAACATGGCTTATATAGTACAAAACAGAAAGAGACAAAAATGAAATTATATATACGCGGTGGTGCATATGAATTCTAGAATTTAATTAATTTTTAATTTCTATCTTTCATTGGTCACTGGTTCAGAATTTGTGTGCATTTTAATTGTGCAAATAGATCACTCTTTTCCTGGTCAATACATTAGTGGAAGTAATAATTAATGAAAGAATTAATCTAGCAGGAGCGTTTTAAAGAAAAATAACAAGAGGAGGGTATGTGAGTTGTGTGGATAAGCTAGATTGAAATCTTTAGTTATTCGCGTTCATGTGGACATATAAATTGTTTTATATACGTACGACTTTTTTGTTTTTGTGTGTTACGAAAAAGTTCACGTGGCTTGAGTTCTTGAAACTCTCGGAAGTTTTCATATAAGATTGCGTACGATACTTTTATACTATACATATAAGGTCTGAAAA
This sequence comes from Camelina sativa, assembly GCF_030686135.1. Lineage (NCBI taxonomy): Eukaryota > Viridiplantae > Streptophyta > Magnoliopsida > Brassicales > Brassicaceae > Camelina > Camelina sativa. Next base: position 3,216,229 of record NC_141895.1, on the reverse strand, counting down.
AGACGACTTAACATTTCTTTCGATGCCATGGTTGGTGTGAGCGCATCAGCCGAGTTCCAGTTTTGGACTCTAGTTCGTTAATCTGAAGCTAAAGTGTTACACAGTCAAAATTTGACTTTTGTTTCTGGTCAACACATATGTAATATATTCCCAGTTTCCCACGTAACTAGTTTCATCATTTTGAATAAAGAAAACGTAACTATATACTCTCTTTTTTTTTTAGCATCTATGAATTTATATTATTTTGGTAGGATTAGCATCTCTGTATATTATTAGCTATATAAACGCCGCGTATTAATTGTGTGAATTAGGTGAGTAATTATTGAGGATGATTGGTTATTAGGTGAATGTCAACGAAGGTGTTTTTGTATTCATGTAAGAAGTAGAACAACAACTGCTGAACATACATATATATACATACCCTGCTGAGTAATCTTCCGGAGAGTTGTATTTAAAGCTAACCAGAGATACAAAGAAAATAATTACGAGAAGATTTTGAAGTCGCTAGCTGAACATTAGTTTTGAGGATATCTGAGAAAAGCTAGCTATGATTTCCTCCCCATATGAACGTTGATCGATACACGTAAAAAACTGTAGAGCATTTTACCTTGGTAGTTATTATATGTCTAGCTTTATAAATACAACTATTTTTTAAACATACTTAATTCTTTTACCTTTAATGTCCTCATACTCAAAACGCAGATATTTACCATGCACACAAAATTAATATAGATCGAATATCAAGTTTGTAATTTTTTAATTCATGCAAAGTGTATTATTTAAACTGATAACTTTTTTTTGTGTGTTCTATATAAACACGTACGTACGGCACAAAAAATAATTTTCTTTGAGTGCGTCCAAAAAAAGTTTCTATTTTTATAAACCTCTTTGCAATGCCACATATTTTGTAGGAAAATAATACATCTTGTAAGAAAATAATTAATTCCTTGTACTTTTTTTTTTCTAAACCAAACCGACTCGCGTATTAGGAAAAAAAATACAAAAAGTTAAAAAAAACTGGTATGGTTAATTAATTAGGATTTTGCTAATTGCTTACATGTTTCCTTTTTTTTGGTTGGATTTGTTACGATATCATGTTATCCGCTATATTAGATTTGTATTAAAAGAAAAACCTGATTTGGTCATGCTTAGTTTGATCGATATATATATATATAATATATTTCCACTATCCCTCATAATCTCTTCAAATTTCGATTCAACCTACACTGAAACCCTAGCCACTCATGACGATCAAGAACGAAGACAGGATGAGAGTAAGTATTGTCGAGGAGAGATCTGATTTACGTGACTTGACTGCTGCTGCAATGAAGGCTACGTACAATACACGGAAACCAGGCGGAGTCGAAAGATGCATCGATGTGTTGAAACACTTGAAGTCTCTGTCTCTTTCCGTGAAGGATATGGAACATTCTGAATCAATAGCTAAGCTGGAGGCTTTGAGAAGTCATAGGAACCCTAAGATCCGTAAGGAAGCTCAAGTTTTGTTTCATTCGTGGTTGAAGACAATCTACACCCAAGGAAGCGACAACTCTTTCCAAGCTACTCTTACCAAGGCTCGTCTGGAGAGAAAGAAGCCTGTACTAACAAGGTGTTCGGAGTTGAAGAAGACGGAAGAACGGATATCTACGTCTCATGAAGCCACCACCTTTTCGGGGGTGAAGAATAAAGAAGACGAGAGTTCTCAGACTCTTGAAGCCGTAGAGATTAAGAAAACGATCAAACTCTCGGAGTTGAATAAAGAAGATCAGAGATCACTGACTCGTGAAACAGAGACGATTAAGAAAGAAGCAAGGAACGACGTTTTGGTTCTGAAACAGAAAGAGGATCATAAATCTGAGACTTGGGACGAGAAATATATTAAGAAAGATACAAAGAATGATCTAAAGCAGCTTAACATGAAGAGAAGACGTGTCGATTTGGAGGATGGTAAGACGAACAAGCCACATGAAGATATTGCCTACGTACCAAGTTCCGGTTCATTGACAAAGAAGACTACAACAGAAAAGGAGCTGAAGAACAAGAAAGTGGATGAGATGGTGAAGCTGTTCGAAGCAGCAAAGAAAGCTGCTGATGTGGCCAACACTAAGGGCATTCTCTCGGGTAAACTAGAGGCCTCTCGCTGCATTGATGCACTCTCGCTACTTATGAAAATCAACATTACTCCAAAACCTACTGAGCCAAGGAGGATGATGGAAAAGCTTGAGGGACTTACAAAGTATAAAGACCGCAAAATTTGTCATGTTGCATCAGCCCTTCTTCACCTTTGGAGACAGAGGATCAGAAAACAAGACCGTAAAAAGTCTGTGACCAAGACGTTTCCTAACAACTCCCGTGAAGCTTGTTAGATAGCTGCGGTCAAGGCTTCATCAGAGAATCTACAAAGATGTGAAGGTCACGGCTTGAACAAAAGAAAAGTCTCTAGTAGATTCTAAAGGTTATGAAACATAGTGTAAAACATATAAGTGTGTGGAACAGATGATATCATTTGTATGCGTAGTTGAGTTTTGAACAAGCTATATTAGTGGATTTCCGAAATGTTTTTCATCATCCTGGCGAGATGTAAGGTTCCACGTTGGAATCTGAATTCGTTAAATTTTCTGCTTCTTTTAATTTTCTATGCTTTGTTATTTTGTTACAGGAGTCAAAAACCAATAGTTTCTCCAAAACAAAACATTGACAGATACTCACAGTTCAGATTGGGTAACATACGAGAAGGTATTAAAAAAAGTAAAAAACATCAGGTTCCTATTCTTATAAGAAATTGATTATAATGTGATTAAATTGAATTGAACAAACCTAATACGGGAGTCGGTTTAATGCCTATTTGTTATCCTTACAATTTTGTAGAAAACCCTAAACACTAAGGGTTATAATTAAGTTTCCATTATTCAAAAAAATTCACATGTTTTCGTCTGTTGATAAATAAGATTCCACATTTTATTTTGATTCTTATGTTTCCATAATAATGTGGAAGTAATTTAGTAGTTTCAGTTCCTCTATTAACAGAAACAGAGTTTATAGTAAGTAGTAACACACAACATGCCATAATCATGTTTTTCAGTAACTTGAGACACATTCACAGATCAAGCCACACAAAAAAAAAGTAAATGAAAAGAAACAAATCAATCCTAAAGGTGTCTGATGCCTCTGAGAATGTTCTGACCATCATTCTTGATGAACCACCAAGGCTTGTACAAAGCAACAACATGTCCTATTGCCAATCCAAACAACCACTACAACAAAACATGGATTTACCGACTGCAAAAACAGTCACTATACAGTCGCTAACTACTTAGTCATGACTGATTGGCAACTGACATACGTAGTCGCTAAACAGTGCGTCGCTAAAAAAATCAGTCGCTATGGAGCTACTAATTGGCGACTGATAATTGGGGTCGCTCTTCCCTCACCAAATAGTCGCTAAAGTTGCGACTGAATTGCAACGCTTTAGCGACTGATATGGTTACTCATTTGCGACTGTTTGGGTACTGTTTTGTTTACGTTTTGGTGACTGTTTTGCGACTGTTTAATTATCATATTTTTAAAAAAATTCTGGTAAAAATGCATTATTTGATTTTGTAATACCAAAACTGATTAAGAAAATATGTACTAAAACATAACAAACATGAAATTAAACAAATACATAAGTACCATGTTTTTACAAAAGTTCCAAAAGTTCCAAAAAACATCCAAATATCCAAGAGTGTTGCAAATATTACATGAGGGAACCTAACTTTGAAAATCAGTAGGGTTTAGGTCATTGGTTTGAGACTCAAGGAAGGCGACATAGTTTGGGTTAGTCTTGAGGAAGCTCACCAAGCGTGAGATCTCTGCTTGTTGCTCAGATGCAACCCGCAAAGCCTCAGCTGCAACCCGTGAAGCCTTTGCGTCACGCTCTGCTTGTAGAGCTGCTTGTTCCTCTATCTTGCGATTAGCGTCTTCAAGCTGTTGTTGCAGGGTTGTGAAAGTAGAAGAGCTTCCAGGGTACTTCCGCTTCCCGTTGATGTAACTTCCTAGGCTTCCAACTCCAAAGTATGTTCCTCTATCATTTATGTAAGTAGACTCCATACACAAAACAGAGAGAAAAAGTTATTATAATTACTTAACAATGAAAAACTTAATAGCTTATTAGAAAGAAGAAAATTACCTGAAGAAAGAGCTCATCATCCTCCTCATGAGATAGCTTTGATCAACGTGAAGTACCATCTGAAGACTCATCATTATCCTGAGCAGACAAATTAGCTTCCCTTCTTTTCCTATATGCCTCATGAACTGCTTGCGCTTTCTTATCCACAAAAGTACCATCTTTTTTGGTATGAGTCATGAGAAAAACTTCAGGAATAGTTGGCGGTCTTCCCAATTCTACTTCCTGGAATGTTAGACAATGAAAAGGTTAGGAACCATTTGATGTCAAGTAATTAAACAATGAAAAGGTTATGATGTAACTCACCATCTCTTGTTCGATTTGTAAGTAAGACTTCGGCCCTGATACATGCTTGTGAGGGCCAAGACCATTACGGTCAGACATTCGAGCTGCTGAAGTGGTTGCGCTCTTTTCCATGGCTTCTTCTGTGTTCCAATAGTCACACATTTCTTTCCAAAGAGTTCTCTCAATCCACCTCGGTTTCACTTCCTCGCTGAGTTGCTGCCTTGGAAACCATGTCTTTCATACAGTTTTGACAAATGTTATAGAACTTTGCTTGAACCACACCGGTTAGAGAGGGATCCCAGGTGTGTTTTCTACAAAAGAAGACTAGTGTTAGTGATAAAAAAAACCAAGAAAAAAAAGCTATAAATACAGAAATCAAATTGAAAGGAGTAAAAGTTTACCGCGAATTCCAAGAAGTAACCTTCTCTTCTTGCATTCGGAACACAACCCCAACTGTAATATGGACCATCAAACTTGTTTGTAAACACTTTTGTAATCTTTCTGGTAAGTGATGACTTGTCTTTACCAAACCTTCAAACACAAACAAATCAGTAGTCAAATTCCAATCAAACACAAACAAATCGATCAATCCAAGTAAAATTCTAATCACAAACAATCCAAAATTTTAAAAATTCTAATCACAAACAAACACAATCAATCCAAAATTCTAATAATTCTAATCACAAACAATCACAAACAATCCAAAATACAAAATTCTAATCCAAATTCTAATCCAAACAAACAAACACAATCAAATTCTAATCCAAAATACAAAATTCTAATCCAAATTCTTACCAAGTGGTTCCACGCTCTAATGAGGGAGAGAGGACAGTGGTATACTTCTCACGGCCTGGTTGGACAAGCATGTCATGTAAAGAAGCGAGTACATCAGCTGGGAGATTTGATTCCCTTGCACCGTCATCCTCCGAATCAGCTTCTTCCTCATGTGAGTTTTGCGCTTGAGAACTGTGAAGCGATGCAGAAGCTGCTCGAGGTTGACCAGGTTGAGAAGAGAGTGGTCGATGAGACTGTCGAGGTAGAGGAGACTCTCGTGGTAGATTTGAGACTTGAGGAGACTGTCGATGATGATTCGTGACTGACGGTTGAGGAGACTCTCGAAGTTGACTCGAGAATTCTGGTGGATTCGTCGCGGAGGCGAGAGGTTGAGGAAAAGGACGCCTGGTTGGATCTTCGCCAGAAGGGGATGTTCCGGGAAAGCTCCTCGAGTGCTGGAACAGATTTGTCGGAGGTGAATAGTCTCGGTAAGAAGGTGTAGGTCTCGCTGGAGGCTGGAGTTTTGAGACAGGAGTTCCGTGATACTCAGTCTCTGGAACTCGATGGTTCGCCGACGTGAAGGTATACTTGGGAGGAAGATTGGCGGGTCTGTGATTCGCCGTTTGTCAGGTTCCAGAGGTTCAATTAGAGGGGTTTCTTCTTCCTCCGCCTCTTTTCTTTACTCCAGCCATCAAGGGTTTACGGTTTCGTCAAGTGAGAGGAATTTAGATCTAGCGTTTTGAGGTTTCGCCGTTTCGTCTCGAAGAAGAAGAAGAAGAAGAAATGAGAAAAGAAATGTTAGATTAGGGTTTGTTCGGGGAAGAAAACGAAAAACAATGGGTTTTTGTGTTTATTAAAGCAGTCGCTAAATAGTAGCTCTTTAGTCGCAATCTTTTAATGACTGTGAAACTGGTCTCCAAATTAGTCGCAAATTGGCGACTACACTACGACAATATGCATCAGTCTCCAATTAGCGTCTACTAGGCGACTGATTTATTTTAGTAGCCATTCAGTAGCTAAACAATCGCAATTCAGTCGCTAAATTTAGCGACGTGTTTTTAGTCGCAAATTGCAGTAACCAATTCCATGTTTTCTTGTAGTGAACACTCCTGGCCCATACCCTATTGCTGCTGCTCTCCACTCCAATATTCCTTCTTCTTCTTCTTTTTTTCTTTGGGCTCATGTGTGGATGGTGCGTCTTCCCTTAAACAGTTTTCTTCAAGAGGAAGACCACATAACCCTCGATTCCCTTCAAATGAGGATTTAAGCTGACCTATGATTTGTGTCTCTTGTGGTATTCTACCAGTGAGCTGATTATTAGACACATCTATGTATGCCAAATACGATAGTCTCCCGAGTTCTTGTGGAATCTCCCCTGAGAGATTGTTCCCTGACAGGTCTAATGACTCAAGCTCAGTCACATTGGCGAAAGACATAGGATATGTCCAGTGAATGAGTTTTTTGATAAGTTGAGGGCAATCAATGTCTTCAAAAGACCAATAGATTTTCGAATCTCTCCTTCGAGTTTGTTATCAGAGAAATCAATGGCAAAGTAGAAAGTAAGAACTTTTCCTTGCTCCATGTATAGACCTTTGTATTGCAAATCCAACGTATCTTCATAGCCAAACCGATCATACAAATAAACTCCCATATATAGCCTATTTTCATCATTATCTTGGCGGATGTTGCACTCCAGTTTGCAAAGTAATTTGTTGGTAAGGTTTCGGTAAATCTGTTATGCGATAATTCAAGTATTTGGAGCTTGGGAAATGCAAGAGGACCTTGCTCATCAGGTGGAGATATAGGACCACAAAATCTGTTTGAACGAAGAATAAGGACTTTCAAATTTGGCAATGCCTTGAGCGAGAAGGGAAACGAGTCATTGATTCTGTTGTGATGCACACTTAAAAACCTTAGGAGAGAGCAGTTCAAGAGCGATCTTGGAAGCTTTCCGGTTAGCTTATTGTATCCAACGTCAAATGTCTGTGTCAAAGCACCACTACAAAATTCGTCTGGAATGTTTCCTTCCAACTTGGTTTTCTGGAGATTCACTATGGTAAAATTACCCATACATGGAGGGATTGAGCCGGTGAAGTTGTTGTAGGATAGATCAAGAAGATCGAGAGCGGATCGGTTATAGACTGAGAGAGGTATCTCTCCTGTGAAACTATTGTTCCAAGCAGCCAAGTTGATGATGGAGACTGGTGGATTAGGGAATGAACCTTTGAAAGAGTTCGAAGCAATATCTAATATTTGTACCGATGAATTAGCTAAAACATGATCCAGCGAACCTTTGAATCCGGTGAATGAATTGTTGTGAAGATCCAGAGAGACTAAAAGAGGAAGACTCCATAACCAATCAGGAATGTCCCCTTTGATTCTGTTGTTGGAAAGATCTAAAAACAATAACTTCTTTAAGGACTTCAAGAATCTGGGGAATTCACTGATGTTGCATCCGGACAAGATCAAGATCTCCATATCCTTTGGAACTTTGATGTCTGAATTCACACTCCATGGTGTTAAACTGGTTCTGGAAAGATGAAGGTATGACAAAGATCGGAGAGAAGAGAAGAGTGTTAAGTCAACCATATGGCTTATGTTTAAGGAAGAGAGGCTGAGATACTCGAGATTAACCAACTTGAAAATAGGATCTATGATCTTTGCTTCAAAATGGTTATTCTCAAGATTTTTGAGTTGACCAAAAGCAGAGGAGAGAAGCAAAACTTCAAGATTTTTGAGTTGACCAAAAGCAGAGGACAAGGGAGAAGAATCGAAGTTGTTGAAACAGAGGTTTAGGTGACGGAGATGACTCAACTCGAAGAGGCTACTGTTTGGTCTCAGAGTTCCACGTAAACATCCACCGGGGAGTTCAAGAAACGTGACTGCACCAGTCGTGTTATCGCAAACCACACCGCTGAAGAAGTTTATGTCGTCGCTGCAGATGCTGGAGAACTGAAACTCGTTTTTGAAACGTTTAAGTGTCTCGGTTTGGTCGGGACGACATCGGAGAGCAGCGACACAGTGAAGGATAAGTACTGTGAAAATTTTAGGAAGCGCAATTGGATATTTTCTTTGGCTTGTGAATCATCATCAATCCCTTGTGGCCTTGTTTATATAGTCACACAAGTTGTAAACTATGACGGCTTTCGCGTGGCTTAGTGTATGAAACTCACAAAAGTCATCAAATTATCTACATATAAATCTTATATAATAAGAGAAAGTTTTTCTCAACTTCTGCTGAGAACATGACATTTGGCTTATTATATAACTGACACATGTCCTCTCTTGTTCTTAAAGGCCATTGTTTTAATGTTTTCATATTGGACCTAACACAATAAGACCAATTATAGGCCGAGCAAGGCAGCAAATATTATTGACAGCCCTTACACCCATCAGGAGGATGCGAACCAAACAACATCGAATTCACCTGTACTCACCTTCTCACAACCATCGTTCCCAGTAGCTACCACCTCCGATGTACCTTCACAAAAATCTCCTAATCCTTAAGTTTCTTTGGTTTAACTCTCCTACTCCACTACCAAATTCTAAATCATTTCAGATTTAATATCTGTGTCAAGATCTCGAACACCTATTTGAAGTTCCGAACTGTATGTAACATTAACCCTGTCCAAAATTGTTTACAAATTATTTGGAATCAAATTTAAAAATCTTAAAAAGGAGTTTAGATCTGCACTACCAATTAGAATCATATGAACCATTATTATGACGTTATTTGTATTACTTATTACAATCTTTAAGGTAATTAAAGAATTCCATTGAAGTATATCCTTCATTTTTATCTTTACGTTTACCACCCAATTATATCGTAATGAAAATAACATTGTCATTAACATTTCATTCCAATCCCTTACTACTCTCCCTCAACCATTGCATTAAGTTTTCTTTTTAAATAACAACCTTTGACGACACTCACCTTCTCTCTCTCACACCATGGGTAAAACTAAAATAATAGCGCCCTACTACACCCTTGATTCAACCTCCAACAAAACACACAACACTGCGGTCAATATGATTGTTGTTCGGGTCATCCATATCTAGGAAATTCGAGACTTTTGAAGAAACAATATCTTACTTATTGTTCTTGATGAAAATGTCTCCTTCCTGATGAAAATGTATATTATCTCTATTATTGTTCCTCTTGACCCTTGATATACCTCCATTTTAACACATTTATTTCGCCTTTGTTTCAGGATTGTGATATACAAGCTTCAGTCCTTCCTAATCGTGTGCCTAAGTTTCAAGATCAATTGGTTAAAGGCCAGTTGTACAACATCAATGATTTAGATGTTGCATCCTCCAACAGTTATCATCGCACCAACGAAAAATGGAGAATTGTTTTCATGGAAAAAACGTCTTTAGAGACTGTTAAAAAACGACAATGGTCTATTAGTTTTGATTATTTTAGGTTCTATACTTTTTCAGAGTTGCTTGATATGGTAGACAAGGGTGAGGAGCTTCTAGGTAACAACCTATTTTGCATTGTTCGTATTTCTGGTCTCTTAGCTTCCACTTTGTTCTCCAGTATATGATTTATATCTACATTTACCCACTCATCAGATGTTGTTGGCCAAATATCCTCGTCTCGAACATTTGAAAACAAAGATAAGAACCACCCTTCGAAGAAAACTTTCAATTTAATACTGACTAGCATTTTAGAAAGGTATGGATTTTTTTTCTTTTCAAATTCGTTCTACTCTTTGTAAGTCTGTAGCTGTGCAACATTTCTGGTGTTTGTTGTAGTGGTGACAACGTATACATATCTCTTTGGAGAAAACTTGCGGTCGATTCCCATGCCAAACTTTTAACCCTAAAAGATGAAACAGTTGTTGTCACTGCAACCCTATAAACCCACGGAAAGTTGGGCGTAAGTGTTTTGTTTTTAACGTCCTAACTTTCTATCCAATATTAATTGGTTAACGTTTTAGTTTCTAAAACTTAAGACCAATGTATATGGGACTATGAATGAATATAATGCTAACAATGGGCCATATGTATTCTTGACAATTTCAAAATTAGAGCATGGCTTGATAATTTCAAAATTAGAGCATGGTTAATACTGTTTAAGATTTGATGTTCTTCATTGTCAATTCAATAAACTGTGGAAAAGTAAATATTTTTTTAGTAACGTCCCATTATCGCCTGTAAATCCCAATAAATTAGCTTACATTTATATTCCAATCAGTTTCAATGTTTATTCATAAATTTATATTCCAATCTCTTATTTCTCTTCATCTAAAATTCTATATTGTCCCATTAATTTTAAACGGCCAAATTCTGCTACTATAATGGCTGACTGACTGGTCCCTTAATATGTATATTTCATGTAATTGTATTCTACTTCGTACTCAAATTATTGTTATGATTCGAGGAAAGTTCTAATGTCTTTGAAGCATTTTTCCTTTAGATCACGTAAATTATTTGCTCATTGCACAGTTCATTTTTAAATCCCATTATCGCCTTTGAAATCCCAATAAATTAGCTTACATTTATATTAAAAAATCAATTTCAATGTTTAGTCATAAATTTATATTCCAATCTCTTATTTCTCTTTATCTAAAATTCTATATTGTCCCATTAATTTTAAACGGCCAAATTCTGCTATTATAATGGTTGACTGGCTGGTTCCTTAATATGTATATCTCATGTGATTGTATTCTACTTCATACTCAAATTATTGTTATGATTCGAGGAAAGTTCTAATGTATATGAAGCATTTTTCCTTTAGATCACGTAAATGATTTGCTCATTGCACAATTCATTTTTAAAGGAAAATGGAGGATTTAAGATCTCAGAGAAGGAACTAAAGTTTATGCTAGCATGTAAAGTAGTAGTCTGGACTGGTGGTTAGGTGGAGGAGAAAACCTTTACGGAATGACCAAAAAATCAAATAAAATTTTTAGTTACTCTTATTTCTTCTTTAAGCTTTTTTTGTATTTCCATATTGAGTAAGGTGTAATAATATTTTCTGTTTTATCTCAATGAGTTCTAAAGGTTAATTACGGTATGGAGACACTATGAGCCTATGTGCATGTACACTAAGACATATTCATATAGTCAAAACAATGCAACTTAGCCTAAGATATATATCACACAACGGTATAATTGTGTTAGAAAATGAATTGTTGAGTTTAAAATTAATTATACATTCGTTTATTTATATATTATTCAAACTTGGATATTTGTTAAGATTACTACGGATAGGAATACCTAAATCTTAAAATAGATGATCAGATCTCTATTATATATGTCTAAGGAAAACATTAGAAGAAACAACATTAGACGAGGTGATTTGTAATTGATTTCAGTTAACTTGTGATATGAGACTTCAATTTCAACATTCTCTTATGTCTTCACGTCACAACAAAATAAAGATGATGAGGATTTGCCTTAAACAATGTCGAAGTGAATAAAATCACCAAAAGGCGATCTTTATTTTATTTTAGTTTTGGTTTAAAGCCACTGAATAGGCTTTGAAGTTTAAAGGATTCGTATCATTTTCCTTCTTGTGTAGACAAGACAAAAAAGGTGCTTTTGATGTGAGGGGTTACCAACAGTTAAAAGGGAAATAAATCACACATTATTTGAATCTTAGGATGAAAAATCTGCAACATTAAGGAATATCATATTTATTTTATAACTCTAAACTTCATCATCTTAAATAAAAGATTACTCATGGGATAAATTAAAAACTCAAAAATGATGGTAGATCTCAGCTATTTCTGTTAGGCCACAACGGAAATAATGTCCAAACAAGTTATTTTCATAGTTTGAAAGTGACATGTATTAATATGACTATATGAGTATATAATCTTTAGTTGACAAATTACGTCTTGACCAACAGAAAATACAAAGACGATGATCATTTGCCCATACAGCTTACATCAAGCATGTTACTATTAATATGACTATATGAGTATATAATCTTTAGTTGACAAATTATGTCTTGACCCAACAGAAAATACGAAGACGATGATCATTTGCCCATACAGCTTACATCAAGCATGTTACTATTCTTGAAGTTGTATAAATATTGATTGACCATTTTAATGTTCAATATCATTTCAATGTTTACAAAACATTACATAAATTATCTATTTTGTAATCACAAAATTCGCCATAAGTGTATTGCAAAATGGTTACATGGCAAAACAACATGTTCTAAAAGAGAACTAGTCTAAGTTTTTAAACATTTTATTATTCAAAAAAGTAAACATAATTAAGAAAATCCATTATACATGAGGTGTAGTTTAATTACTTATGGATACATACTTTTCCCCAAAAATTTATATCATTTTTATCAATAAAAAAAATCCAATTAAGAAAGCAAAATACATAAAGATGAAAATCTAACAGTTAAAAAATTGCCAATGGAACAAATATGAAGATAACCCCTGCTCTAGTTACAAATATTACAATGACAATATGGCTTAAAACAACAAAATAATTATATATGGCTTATATTTTTTTTTACGCGGTGCCTTTAACTTTTGTCTTTCTTTGATCTTTTGTTCAGACATAGTGTAGTAGACTCTCTTCCTGGTCAGTTCTTTAAAACGAAGTAATGAAAAATTTAGCATATTAGCAGGAACGTTTTTAAGAAAAGTAACAAAAGGAATTGTGAGTTGTTACTATTCATGTTCATGTGGACATTTAAATTGCTTACATACGATTTTTTTTTTCTTTTTTTTTCTTTGGTGTGTTATGAAAAATTTCACGTGGCTTGAGTTCTAGAAACTCTCAGAAAATTTTCAAATATATATTAGTAGATTGCGTGACAGTTATTATACGTATATATTATAAAAAAAATACGACTAATTACATTTCTTTCAGTGTCATGGTTGGTGACGCCTCACTCTCAGCCGAGTTCCAGTTTTGGTCTTCCTTAAACTGAATCCACAGTCAACAATTGATTTGCATGTTTCTGGTCAACACATAATATTACTGTACATTCCCACGTAACTAGGTTTCATTGTTATTACTCTTTCTTTCATAAACAATGCGAGTCGGTTCCGTTTAAGGAAAAAAAAAGTACAAGGAATAAATTATTTTTCTTACAAAATGTATTATTTTCCTAAAAAATATGTGGCATTGCAATCCACTTGCTCTATGAATAAAAAACTACAAACTTGATATTCGATATATTTTATTTTTGTGTGGTAAAATATCCACGTATTGGTCATAATCTTTAATTAGAAGACATGAAGGGATTACGTCATCTTTAATATGTAATCATCAAAATTGTTTAACAAAGGCATTTACCAGATTATAGTTAGGGTAAATCAATACAATAATTCTATAAAAATATGTTAAGTAAATAAATATTAAATAGTTTAACATTTTATAAGAAAATAAAAATGGTTAAATATGCATAATATAGACATCTCTTTTACACGGAAGAAAAAAGGTTAAACATATTTAAACAATGATCATGACATAATAAATGCACAGCGTTACATATATGTAACTAGGTGGTAAAATGGTCTTCATTTTTTACGTGTTTCAAAGTTCATATGGGGAGTATTAATCATAGCACTACAAGAAAACAATACGTTTTCCTACCAAATTTCCTACAAAAATTTTCGTAGGACTATTTTCCTTCAGAAATCTTTCTGCTTTTTGACGAATAAAAAATTGTCGAAGAAAATAAGAAAAAAAATTCTTACGGAAAAAGAGAAGAGAAATGAGAAGAATATTTACTTCGAAAATCCGTCGGAAAACAAATTCGAAGGAAAAAGTGAAGGAAACTCGATACGTTATTGAAAGTAAAACAGGAGAAGGAATTCGGAAGGAAATTTTATTCTCATTTTCCTACGAGAATCGCTACGAAGGAAAAGTTGAAAGCAATCGGAAGGAATATAGAGGGATTATAGGCCGAAGGAATATAAAAGGAAATATTCCTTCGGGTTTCCTACCAAACTTATTATTCGAAAGAAGATTCGTATAATAGTTGTTTAGATAAACAAGCCAAAACAAAACCAAATGGGCAATCAATCAATCGGAAAGATTCGAAGTTGTTTTTCTATATAAGACAGCCATTGCCTATCTTAAATCCCAGACAACAAAAACATTTATAGCTCTGGCCTATCTATTATTTCAAAAACAAGATTTTTCTTCTACGATTTAAACTTTTTCTTTAAATATTTACAGAAAAATAAATAATTTTCGCACGTGGTTGGACAAAGAAAGATGTTATCCGAATGGGATGCTTACGAGGGAATATGCAGCTGGACTCACCGAATTTATGAACGTCGCTATGAATCAGGATAGCTGCTTAAGAAGTGGTATGATATTATGCCCATGTCCATCTTATAATAATAATATCTTCATTGACAAAGATTTAGTCTGGCGACATATTTATAGTCTTGGAATTATGTCGAGTTACAAAGTTTGGTTTTATCATGGGGAAACTGATGCTTATCACGTGGGTAGTACAAGTGAAAATGTGCCTGAAAGGGTAGAAGAATCTAGATTGGAAGAAGGAGGTGTAGGAACGGTTCAAATGGTTCATGATGCACATAGAGAACTTATGCAAGAATTTATAGAACCTGCAAATATAGTAGAAGAACCAAATTTAGAAGTCAAAAGATTCTACGATATGCTAGATGCATCGAAGAGTCATTTATATGAAGGTTGTAAGGAAGGACATTCTCCTTTATACGCTGCAACTAGGATGATGAATATAAAGACGGATTATAACTTGGCAGAAAATTGTGTAGATGCTTGGGCAGATTTTGTTAAAGATATTTTACCCGAAGACAACATCTCACCAGCTTCGTATAATGAAATTGAGAAGCTTGTTTCTGGTCTTGGTTTGCCATATCAGATGATCGATGTTTGTATCGAAAACTGTAGGATTTATTGGCAATCAGACGCAGAGTATTTAGCTTGTCGATTTTGTGGAAAACGCCGGTTTCAAAATACAAGTGGGAGGTCCCGAGTAGCGTTTAAGCATATGTGGTATTTGCCATTGGCCGATCGGTTGAAAAGGTTATATCAAGCAGAGCGGACAGCTGCAGCTATGAGATGGCACCATGAGCATTCAATTGATGGCGAGATCGCGCATCCCTCAGATGCAGAGGCATGGAAACATTTTCAGAGAATTTTTCCAAGTTTTGCGGAAGAAAGTAGGAATGTCTACCTTGGACTATGTACAGATGGTTTTAACCCTTTTGGGAAACATGGACGCCAATATTCTTTATGGCCATTGATTCTCAAATCTTACAATTTGCCTCTGTCTTTGTGCATGAAGAGAGAGTTTCTATTTCTGTCTATCCTTGTTCCTGGTCCAGAACACCCAAAGAGATCTCTTGATGTCTTCTTACAACCTTTGATTCATGAGTTACAAGTTCTATGGGAGCACGGAGTTCAAGCCTATGATGTATCCTGGCAGCAAAATTTTATGATGCGTGCGGTGCTTATGTGGACTTTTAGAGATTTTCCAGCTTACGGAATGTTATCTGGATGGACAACGCATGGGCGATTATCATGCCCATACTGTCAGGATAATACAGATGCATTTCAGTTAAAACATGGAACAAAGACCTGTTGGTTTGATTGTCATAGACGTTTCCTACCACGGTCGCATCCTTATCGTCGTAACAAAAAAAGTTTTAAGAAAAACCATGTAGTTTCTAATGGTCCCCCACCTGAGTTAGATGGGGAAAATCTATTGATGCAGCTTAGGGATTTTGGCGCAGAGAAGAAGACATATTGCGGGGGTAGTGTGCATAATCCAGTAGACGGGTATGGAGAATTTCATAATTGGCACAAACATAGTATCTTCGGGGTGTTGCCTTATTGGAAAAATCTCTTGTTGAGACACAATCTAGATGTCATGCACGTTAAGAAAAATGTGTTCGATAACTTGATGAATACGGTTTTAAATGTCCCAGGGAAGACAAAAGACAATATCAAATCGATATTAGACTTGCCTTCAATATGCAATCGGCCTCATTTACATGTCTTATCAAGTGGAAGAGGTCCAATCCCTAGATTCAGATTAGATGGAGATGCTAAGGATGCATTATTTAGGTGGATTGTCCGAAAGGTTAAGTTCCCTGACGGGTACGCTTCCAACTTACGAAATTATGTTGATAACCAAGAAGGTCGATTATCAGGGATGAAAAGTCATGATTGTCATGTGTTTATGCAACGATTACTACCATTTGCATTTGTAAATCTCCTCCCCAAAAACGAACATGAAGCTATTGCATGTAACCTTTATTGACAGGATGTTTGTATGATTGGTTTTTATAAAACAATAAATAATAATATCTTTCTATGAAATACGCATAATGCAGGTATTAGTGCTTTTTTCAGAGACCTATGTACAAGATCACTAACGCCAGCTGGTATCAGGCAATTAGCTGACAACATACCAGTTCTAATATGTAATCTTGAAAAGATATTTCCACCCTCTTTTTTCGATGTGATGGAGCATCTTCCAATACATCTTCCTAGAGAGGCAGAATTGGGGGGACCTGTGCAGTATAGGTGGATGTACCCATTCGAAAGATTCATGTTTCACTTGAAAAAGAAGGTGAAAAATTTAAGCAAAGTGGAAGGTTCTATTATTGCTCAAAGCATCAACGAAGAAAGATCTAACTTTTCTGCCCATTACTTTTCCCCAAGTGTTCAAACAAAGAGCCGAAAACCCAGCCGTTACGATGACGGTGGAGAAAAACCACATTACATAACCCAAGTTCCAGATATATTTTCACAAATTGGGCGGTTAAGCGGGAAACCAACTAAGAGGTGGCTTACGGAAGTTGAAGTTAAACACTTGCATACCTACATTTTGTTGAATTGTGAGGAACTATGGCCATATGAGAGGTATAGTTTAGTTATGTAAATTTTTGTATTTAATATTGTTTGATTATAAGTATTTATTTGTTTTTTAAACTTGTATATCCAGGATTTATATGGACCAGTTGCGAACATCTTCTCCACATTACGATGAGGAAACACTTGCCACAAAAAAACAGAATGAGTTTGTACAATGGATGAAATTCTATGTGAGCATTTTGGAATATTTAGTTTTTTATTTTTTAATAACATGAAAATAATGGACGAATTTTGAAACAGGTGCACACATGCAACAATAAAGGTGAGCGATTACATACCTGGTTAGAAGAGTTGGTAGATGGTCCATTGTCGCTTGCTCAAAGTTCACCGACATACTACACACGTGGATATGCATTCAAAGTGTTCCGAGAGAGAGAGAGAACAGAACAACGATCAATTCCGAAATTAGCACGCAAGCCGGTAATGTAATATATTATGGTGTTCTTCAGGAGATATTGGAGGTTGAGTTCCCAGGAGTTATTAATTTGAAATGCATAGTTTTCATGTGTGATTGGTATGATCCATGTAATGGGAGGGGAGTATGTGTAGATAAATTTGGTGTTACTGCAGTAAGAACATCAAGAGTACTTGATAGATATGACCCTTTCATCCTCGCATCACAAGGTGACCAAGTATGTTACATCCCCTATCCTCGCATTACCAAAAACAAGATTCATGGGTTACTGTTACGCAAATAAGCCCAAGAGGAAGAGTACACGGAGTTATAGAAAATGGACCTATGCAACAAACATATGTTGGGAGCATCTCTTCTGTTGAACTTAATCATGACGATCCAACAACAGGAGCATCTCTCGAAGGAATCTTGAAGGATATCTTAGAAGGAACTTTGAGTGAAAATGTGAAGGAAAATAGAATGAAATGTGTAGAAGGAAAAACAGATGCGTAGGAAAATTATAGGAAAATAGTGGAAGAGAAGCCGAAGGAAACGCTTTCCTTCGCATGTAAGGAAGGAAATTTGACAAAACTGCCCTTCCCCTTTTTTTCTTTTTTCCTACGAATTTTTCTTCTAAAGTATTTTCGTAGGAAACTTGAAAGATAGTTCCTTCCAAATTCTCATTAATATCTGTTTCCTTCGGGTTATTTCCTCTTAATATTTTTGTAGGAAAACGGTCAAAAAACATTGTTTCCTACCAAATCTCTACGTTTTTGCTAGTAGGAAAACGTATTGTTTTCTTGTAGTGTAGTTAGACTTTTCTCAAATATCCTCAAATTAGGCTCAAACTAATATTCACGTTACTATTTTCTTTGTATCCTCAAATTAGGATCTAGTTAGCTGTAAATACAAATTTTCTGGAAGATTACTCAGGTTATGTATTTATATATATATATATATATATATATATATATATATATATATATATATATATATATATGCATCAACTTTTTGTCACCTGCTTTGACATTCACGTAATAATCTTATCTTCGATGATTATTCACCTAATTCAAACAATAAACACGAGGCGTTTGTTATATACTCTTTATCATATACCGATATCTAGTACTACAAAATAACTAGTTATGTTTAATTTCTTTATTCAAAATAATAAGTCTTTGTCTATTTCACAAATAGTATCATTTTAGAGAAAATTGTTTGTTTCACAAAGAATGTCATTATATATTTTCAATTTGCATTTTAATGCTAAATTTTCTTTTTTACCCTTAAATTAAAAGGTTTTTTCATTGAATTTAAATCATTAACTATTTATTAAATAAATACAAACATATATAGTTTAAACTTTTCTTAATTTGTGTTAAATATCACTACAAGAAAATGTGAGATTACCGACTACAAAAACAGTCACTAAACAGTCGCAAACTACTTAGTAACAACTGATTACCGACTGACATACGTAGTCGCTAAACAGAGCATCGCTAAAATAATCAGTCGCTAAAGAGTCGTCAATGAGTTACTATTTGGCGACTGATAATATTGATCGCTATTCCCTCGCCAAACAGTCGCTAAATTTAGCGACTGAATTGCAACGCTTGAGCGAATTTTTTGGTTACTCATTTGCGACTGTTTTGGTTACTTATTTGTTTATGTTTCGGTGCCTATTTTTGTACTATTTAATTATCAATTTATCATGTTTTTTTTAAAATCCGATTGAATTGAATTATTTTATTTTGTAATAACAAAACAGATTATCAAAACTATAACTAAAACATTACAAACATTAAATTAAACAAAGACATAAGTTTCACCATAAATAAGTTTCAACATACATAAGTTCTAGAAAACATCCATCACGAGTACAAGTACAACCACTACAAAAGTTTTTAAGATCATGAGGGAAGGAACCTAACTTTGAACATCAACAGGATCGAGGTCATTGGTTTGAGACTCGAGGAAGGCGACATAGTTTGGGTTAGTCTTGAGGAAGCTCACCAAGCGTTTGATCTCTGCTTGTTGCTCAGATGCAACCCGTAAAGCCTCAGCTTCAACCCAAGATTCCTCAGCTTCACGCTCTACTTGTAGAGCTGCTTGTTGCTCTATTTTGCGGTTAGCTTCTTCAAGCTGTTTTTGCAGGCTTGTGAAAGAAGAAGAGCTTCCAGGGAACTTCCGCTTGTCGTTGACGTAACTCCCTAGGCTTCCAACTCCAAAGTATGTTCCTCTATCGCTTATGAAAGTAGACTGCATAAACAAAATAGAGAGAAAAAGTTAACATAATTACTGAACAATGAAAAACTTAATACCTTATTAGTCTAGAAGCAAATTACCTGAAGAAAGAGCTCATCATCCTCCTCGTGAGAAAGCTCTGATCGACGTGAAGTACCATCAGAAGACTCGTCATTATCCAGAGCAGCCAACTTTTCTTCCCATTTTTTCTTATATGCCTCATGAACTGCTTGCGCTTTCTTATCCACAAAAGTACCATCTTTTTTGGTATGAGTCCTGAAGAAAACTTCAGGAATAGTTGGCGGTCTCCCCAATTCCACTTCCTGAAATGTTAAACAATGAAAACGTTAGTAACCATCTGATGTAATTAATTAAACAATGAAACGGTTAACTCACCATCTCGTGTTCTATTTGTAAGTAAGACTTCGGCCCTGATACATGCTTGTGAGGGCCAAGACCATTACGGTCAGACATTCGAGCTGCTGAAGTTGTTGCACTCTTTGCCATGGCTTCTTATGTGTTCCAATAGTCACACATTTCTTTCCAAATAGTTTTCTCAATCCAAATCGGTTTCACTTGATCTCGCTGAGCTGCTGCCTTGGAAACCATGTCTTTCATACGGTTTTGAAAAATGGCATAGAACTTTTCTTGAACCACAATGGTTAGTGAGGGATCCCAGGTGTGTGTTTTCTACAAAAGAAGACTAGGGTTAGTGATCAAAAAACCAAAAAAAAAACTAAAAATGAAAAATCAAATTGCAGTCGTGTAGAGGTTTACGGTGAATTCCAAGAAGTATCTTTCTCTTTTTTCATTAGAAACACAACCCCAACTGTAAAATGGCCCATCAAACTTGTGTGTAAACACTTTTGTAATCTTTCGGGTAAGTTTTGACTTGTCCTTACCAAACCTTCATAAACAAACAAATCGAAAGTAAAATTCTAATCAAACAAACCTTCAAACAGAAACAAATCAAGAGTACAAAATTCTTAACATTCCTAAACACAAACAAACCTAAAAATTCTAATCAATCTAATAAAAATTATAATCAGTCTAATCAACTAAAAATTAACATCTTACCAAGTGGTTCCACGCTCTAATGTGGGAGAGAGGACAATGGTATACAACTCACGGCCTGGCTGGACAAGCATGTCATGTAATTGGGCGAGTACATCAGCTGGGAGACTTGATTGCCTTAAACCGTCATCCTCAGAACCTGCTTCGTCTTCCTCATGTGAGTTTTGCGCTTGAGAACTGTGATGCGATGCAGAGGCTGGTCGAGGTTGAGAAGATGGTGGACGATGATTTGAGACGTGAGGAGACTCTCGACGTAGATTCGAGACTTGAGGAGACTCTCGACGTAGATTCGAGACTTGAGGAGACTGCCGAGGTTGATTCGTGACTGAAGGATGAGGAGACTCTCGAAGTTCTCCGGTGAATTCTGGTGTATTTGATGGAGAGGCGAGAGGTTGAACAAAAGAACGCCTGATTGGAGATTCGCTGGAAGGGGATGCTCCTCGAATTTGACTCGGGTTCTGGAACAGATTTGTCGGAGGTGGATAGTCTCTGTAAATAGGGGTAGGTCTCACTGGAGGATGGAGGATTGGGACAGGAATTCCCTGAGAATCAGTGTCTGGATCTCGCTGGTTCGCTGGCGTGAAGGCATACTTGCTGGGAAGATTAGAGGGTCTTCGATTCGGCGTTTGTGAGGTTCCAGAGGTTCGATTTGAGGGGTTTCTTCTTCCTCCTCCTCTTTTCTTTACTCCAGCCATCAAGGGTTTACGGTTTCTCGACTGAGAGGAATTTAGATCTAGGGTTTTGAGGTTTTCGTCTTAAACAATCGTCGTTTCGTCTCGAAGAAGAAGAAACAATTGAGAAAAAAATGAGGGATTAGTGTTTGTTCGAGGAAGAAATCAAATAAGAATTGGGCTTGGGCCGTTTTGTTACGGGCCAAAATTTGTTAAGGCCTAAATTAAACAAACCAGTCGCTAAATAGTAGCTTCTTAGTCGCAAGTTTTAGCGACTGTCAAATTGGTCTCGAAACTAGTCGCAAATTGGCGACTACATTGCGACATTATGCATCAGTCTCGAATTAGCGTCTATTTGACAACTGTTTTATTTTAGTAGTAAAACAATTGCAAATCAGTCGCTAAATTTAGCGATTGTGTTTTAAGTTGCAACTTGCAGTCGGCAATTCCATGTTTTTTTGTAGTGGTATTAGAAAGAAAAAAAAAAGGTTGAAAAACTGGTATGGTTAATTAGGATTTTTCTTACATGTTTCCTTTTTATTATTGGATTTGTTACGGTTTCATGTTATCCGATAGATATGATTTGTCTTAAAAGAAAAAACTAAACCTGATTTGTTTAGGCTAAGTTAGATATATATTCCCACTATTTCTCATAATCTCCTCCATATTTCGATTTCAACATACACTGAAACCCTAGCCACTCATGATGATCAAGAACGAAGAAAAGATGAGAGTAAGGATTGCCAAAGAGAGATCGGACTTACGTGACTTGAGTGCTGCTGCAATGAAGGCTACGTACAATACACGGAAGCCAGGCGAAGTCGAGCGATGCATCGATATGTTGAAGCACTTGAAGTCTCTGTCTCTTTCCGTGAAGGATATGGAACATTCTGAATCAATAGCTAAGCTGGAGGCTTTGAGAAGTCATAGGAACCCTAAGATCCGGGAGGCAGCGCAAGCCTTGTTTCATTCGTGGTTAAAGATAATCTACACCCAAGGAAGCGACAACTCTTTCCAAGCTACTCTCACCAAGGCTCGTCTAGAGAGGAAGAAGCATGTTCTAATAAGGTGTTCAACGTTGAAGAAGAGGGACGAACGGAGATCTATGTCTCGTGAAGCCACCACCATCTCGCTGTTGAAGAATAAAAAAGAAGAGAGTTATCAAACTCTTGAAGCGGTAGAAATTAAGAAAACGATCAAACTCTCGGAACTGAATAAGAAAGAAGATCAGAGATCATTGACTCGTGAGACAGAGAAGATTAAGAAAGAAGCAAGGAACGACGTTTTGGTGCTGAAACAGAAAGAGTATCATAAATCTGAGACTTGGGAAGAGAAATTTTTTAAGAAAGATACAAAGAATGATCTAAAGCAGCTCAACCTAAAGAGAAGATGTGTCGCTTTGGAGGATGGTACGGTGAAGAAGCCACGTGAAGATATTGCCTACGTACCAAATTCCGGTTCATTGACAAAGAAGACTACAACAGAAAAAGAGCTGAAGAACAAGAAAGTGGATGAGATGGTAAAGCTGTTCGAAGCAGCAAAGAAAGCTGCTGATGTGGCCAACGCTAAGGGCATTCTCTCGGGTAAACTAGAGGCCTCTCGCTGCATTGACGCACTAGAGTTACTCAAGAAAATCAATATCACTCCCAAACCTAAAGAGCCAAGGAGGATGATGGAAAAGCTTGAGGGACTTACAAAGCATAAAGACCGCAAAATTTGCCATGTGGCATCAGCCCTTCTTCACCTTTGGAGACAGAGGATCAGAGATCAAGAGTCTGTGACCAAGACGACGTTTCCTACCAACTCCCGTAAAGTTCGTTAGAAGAATCTGCAAAGATACGAAGATCATCATAGCTTTAAGAAAACAAAGTCTCTGATGGGTTCAAAAGGTTGTGTGAAATCATTGTGTCAGGAAAAGAAAAAGATGATATCCTTTGTTTGCGTGGTTGAGTTTCAAACAAGTATATTAGTGGATACCGGATGTTTTTCATCATCCCGGCAAGATGTAGGGTTCTACGTTGGAACCTGAACTCGTAAAATTCTCCATGTCTTTTACGTTTATTTGCTTTTGTTTTGTTACACTAACACACAAGTGATGGAGAGAGGAAGAAGTACTCAAGAACCAATGATGATGAATGTCTCCAAAACAAAACATTCACATATTACATATACACACAGTTCAGATTAAAACCTCACACGAGGGTTACGTTGGTTTAATGATGCTTTAATGTTCTGAGATAGTACCCCTAGCGAAGCTCCTTCTTCCCGTGTACCTCAAATATTCTACGTTCATATTTAATATTTTCCATGCACTAACAAAAAAGTGTTTTAAAACTATTTGTAATGGCTAAGAAAGCCCAGAGCATTTGTTCTTTTATGGAAATATAATCCAAACCGAATCGATTCTGAACTTCGGTTTCAATTTGACAAAATTGTTTTCACAAACAGACCCAAATTTTAATCATTTTCAAACCAAAGCAAACCGAACCAAATTTCTATTTTAGTCCAATTCCATTACATTTTCTAGAAACCGAAAAACCAAAATTTTCGAATTGTTTACATCCAAACCGATCACATGACATATAGGAAAAAGGTATTCGTTATGTGCTCCGTTTGGAGCATGCATGGGCTCAGCTAGCCTATATATATATATATATATATATATATATAATTCAACAGTATTTTGACCTCTATATATAGATTATAGATTTTGCTTATAATAGAAACAAACACATAGGTGTGGCGCAAACAATGAAGTTGTTTTAGTTAGGAAAAATTCGTACCTAAAACAGATAGTTCATTTCATATTAGTACAACGAATTTCAATAAATTTATAAGGAACAATTAGGTCTTAGTTAGTCAAAATCATGGATTCAAACTTTAAGCATCCATACTTGATTTTTTTTTTCGTGTTTTTTTTTTCTTTTCGTGAAGCATCCATACTTGATATATAAAGATGGTTACATATAAACAAATCTTAATAATTCTGATGTTTCATAGCAAAACTTACTTTAAAATCCAGGAACCTCATTAGATATTTATTACACTTCTTTTTATAAAGGTCCATTGAATTTACAACCTTTTTAGAAAATAGAAACATAAAATTTCAATTAATTAAATTACTAAATTACTGCATTAATTAAAACGTTACGTGGTCCCTAGATCTCTCTCTTCCATACATTTGGTTTCCCCTTCTATTTTGGATCTTTCTCACTTCGGTACACACAAAGCCAAACAAACAAAACTCTTCTCTCTTTCATTGACACAAATTCAAAACTCGAATTTGTGGTTGCGTTAGGGTTTTTTTTTTTTCCTTCTTCTTCGTTTGGATCACAAAAAGCAATGGGACAACAGAATTTGATATACAGCTTCGTGGCTCGTGGTACGGTGATCCTCGTCGAGTATACAGAATTCAAAGGGAATTTCACTTCCGTCGCTGCACAATGCCTCCAGAAGCTTCCTTCTTCGAATAACAAGTTTACATACAACTGCGATGGTCATACCTCCAATTACCTCGTCGTAAATGGCTTCAGTGAGTCTCTTCTTCGTCTCTATCTCTTCACATCACACGTCACAATTTAGTTTCCGTTTCGCTCTTTTGGTAGGCGTACTTTGGATCTATTCGCGTGTATAGAGTTATATGATCGTTCTGCTTCGGTTAATGTTTTATTTATTTATTTGGATCTCTGTTTTTTGGTGTTCTGATTTGGTTGAGCTTTTTATACATTATGATCAAATACTCAACTGATTTGTATTTTGTAATGGCGATTATCTCATATTTGTCTTTATTTGTGGTGTAGCATATTGTGTTGTGGCTGTTGAATCTGTTGGGAGGCAGATTCCAATGGCTTTCTTGGAGAGAGTTAAGGAGGATTTTAGCAAGAGATATGGTGGTGGTAAGGCTACCACTGCTAAAGCCAACAGCTTGAACAGAGAGTTTGGGTACTTTGTAGCACACGACCATCAGACATAAAAGTTTCTTCTTTTAGTCTCTGTGGATACGTTTTTTAAAATAAAGTTTGATGAACCTTCAGGTCTAAACTGAAGGAGCACATGCAGTACTGTGTGGATCATCCTGAAGAGATTAGTAAACTTGCCAAGGTTAAGGCTCAAGTTACAGAGGTGAAGGGTGTTATGATGGAGAACATCGAGAAGGTCTGATTAATTTGTGTATCCATGACAATCTAACGATTCTTTATCATTAATTTTGAGTATATTTTTCAATTCCTCTGCCATTTAAGGTACAAGTGACACGCTTCTGCGAAACTGACTTAGAGCTTTATGTAATTCATCCATTTGCAGGTCCTTGACCGTGGTGAGAAAATTGAGCTTCTAGTTGACAAAACTGAGGACCTTCGTTCACAGGTCACTACTTACCATTCACTCAAATGTGTCTGATCCTCTTCTTTTTTTTGATGAACATAAGCATGAAATGGCTGCCAAGTTCTAACGCTCTTATATTTCCAATTTCTACAGGCACAAGATTTCAGAACGCAAGGAACGAAACTGAAAAGAAAGATGTGGTATGACAACATGAAAATAAAGCTCATTGTCTTTGGTATCATCATGGCCTTGGTTCTCATCATCATCCTCTCGGTTTGTCCTGGCTTCAAGTGTACCTAAAACTTAAAAAGATTAAGAAGAATATGTTGCGAGATTACCAGCCCCATATTGCTCCGTTAAGCTGATTGGAACGTTTCCTGGTATATGCCCTTCCCTTTCGTTTTGTTAATGCAGTCTGTCTACATATCTTCATTCGATTTCGTTACGAAAAAGAAATACTGTTACTCTGTAGTACTGCGAAATCATCCTTTAGGTTGAATGTTTGGAAAGAGATGTAAGCTGTTGGGGGTTTGCTTATATATAGAGTAGGTCTTTGTCCTCATGGTGAATTTTTGTTTTTTTTTGTAATCTAAAATCTAATATTGAGTTTTTTTGCTGTTTCCTTCAATCGTATTATTATTTTACTTTTGTTGATGCTAACAAAATGGATGGAACGATGATTGTGAAAACAAACTAACACGGTATAAACCCTAATTAGATACTCATATGCCTGCCTCTGCCGTTTTTCTCATGAGATAAACTTAGATGTACATGTGAATATGACAACTGAGAAGTCACCATTCTTATTTCACAGAAAAAAAAAAAGGAAAGAAAACAAATATTAGATAAAGCTTACACAACAAACACAAGGAAATAGTTCAATACAAAACCAACACAACCACTTGACATACATTGAAGGATCAAACCCAAACTGAAACAGTCCTAACGGTTTATGCGCTTCTTCGGACCAATTATCTTTGCGAGCCACTCCGGCTTGTATAAGGAAATTAGTTGTGCTATTGCTAATCCAACCAACACTCCAGGTCCATATCCTATGGCCACTGCTTTCCAGCTCAACACTTGTTCCTCTTCCTCGTTTTCTTCTTTGGGCTGCTGTGTTGGTGGCGTATTACTCCCAAAGCAAGTCTCCTCCAATGGAAAACCACAAAGACCAGCATTCCCTTCAAAGGAGGATTCAGGTTGCCCCATGATCTGTGGCCCTTGTGGTATTTCTCCTGTGAGTTGGTTATGAGACACATTTATGTACTCCAAAAACGAGAGGCTCCCCAGTCCATTAGGAATAGTCCCTGAGAGTTGGTTTCTTGACATGTCTAGTGACTCGAGTTCCTTAAGATTGACCAAAGATAGAGGAATATGGCCTGTGAAGGCGTTATTCGATAAGTTGAGTGCAATCAACGCCTTCAAGAGACCAATGGTTTCAGGAATCTGACCTTCAAGCTTGTTACCAGAAAAATCAATGACGACATAAGAAGTAAGAACCCTTGATCGCTCCATAGATAGACCTTTGTATTGCAAATCTATTAAATCCATAAATCCATAGGTTCCTCCACCGTACAGGTCCTTCTGGTATATCAAATATAAACCCTCGTATTCATTCACAAAGTAACTTTGTGGCAAGCTTCCAGTAAATCTATTGTCAGCTATCTCAAATATTCGCAGATCAGGAAACCCGAGAGGACCTTGATGAGGACGAGATATTGGACCATAAAATTTGTTTGAGCGAAGGGAAAGGACTTGCAAATTCGGTAAAGCTTTGAGCCAGAACGGAAACGTGTCTTCAATTCTGTTGTTTCTGACGTTTAGAAACTTGAGAGATGAGCAATTTACAAGAGACCTTGGAAGCTTCCCTGTTAATTGATTATAGCTAACATCGAGTGTCCGTAGAGAAGCATCGGCACAGAGCGCGCCAGGGATACTTCCTTCCAGGTTGTTGTTCTGAAGATACACAAGTTCGAAATTACTCAAACATTGAGGAATTGGACCGCTTAACTTGTTGTCAGATAGATCAAGAAAAGCAAGAGAGCTTCTGTTGCAGATTGAAAGAGGTATCTCTCCCTCGAAACTATTAACCTCTGCTGAGAAGACGGTGATAGAGAGTGGTAGATCAGGAAGTAATCCTTCAAAACTGTTTCCATCCAAAATCAATGTCTGCACATATGAATTTACTAAAACTTCCGCCGAACCACTCAGGGAAACCATTGATTGAATTATCTGCAATATCTACTATGCTGAGACGAGGAAGGCTCCATAACCACTCAGGGATTTTCCCTTTGATTCTATTTTTGGATAAATCTAAAATCGTCAACTTCGGAAGGGTCTTCAAAATGTTTGGGAACTCTTTGATGCCACATCCCGACAAACCCAACGACTCGATGGTCAACGGGATGCTTGAATCTGACCTCAAACTGGCCTGAGATATACTGCTGCCCGAAATACCGAAATTCACCAAAGATTTGAGAGAAGATAAGAGGTTTAATTCAATCACGTAGCTGGTGTTTAGGAAAGAGAGGTCGAGCACCCTGAGGTTAATGAGCTTTGAGATAGGCTCTAGGATTTTTCCTTCAAATTGGTTAACCCCAATCAACATGACCTCGAGCCTGGATGAGGTTGAGGAGTTAGAAGAAACTTCAATAGAACCAAAGAGATGATTATCTCGCAAATCAAGAACTGATAAGAGAGGCAAAGTGAGGAGGTACGAAGGAATGGTCCCGGTGAATTGATTATATCCAAGTGCTAGAATGGAGAGCTTAGTTAGATTTTGTACAGGTGGGAAACTACCAGTGAACTTATTTAGGTCAAGGCGCAACTCAATTAACCGGGTCAAGTTACTAATTGTGGGGAAAATTCTACCAGAAAAGTCATTAGAGGTAAGAGTAAAGACCTCTAATTTGTTGAGATTGCCAAATTCGGAAGGGAGTGAGGAACTGAAGTTGTTGAAACCAAGATCAAGGTAACGAAGGTGGTGCAGCCCAAAGAGGCTATTGTTGGAATTCAGTTTTCCAGACAAGTGATTATAGGAAAGGTCTAAATAGGAGAGCTTGCTTAGGTTTCGGACAAGTGGAAAACTACCGATGAGCTCGTTATGGGAAAGGTCTAAATAGGAGAGCTTGCTTAGGTTTCGGACAAGTGGAAAACTACAGGTGAGCTCGTTATGGGAAAGGTCTAAAATGGATAGCATGTTTAGGTTACTAAATGAGGAAGGAACTTGGCCACGGAAGCCATTAAAGGAAAGAGATAAAACCTCTAATTTGTCGAGATTGCCAAACTCGGAATGGAGTTTAGCGGAGGTGAATTTGTTTTGAGAGAGATCAAGATAACGGAGGTGATGAAACCCAAAGAGGCTACTGTTTGGCTTCAGAGTTCCACTGAGACAATCCCTGAGCTGTAGCTTCGTGACCGCACCCGTCAATTTATCGCACCATACTCCATTAAAAGAGTCATTGTGGTTGCAACCACGGGTGTCAAACTCGTTCATGAACTGCGTGAAGGCTTGAATCTTGTGGTGGTGACATGAAACAAGGCCAACAACAGGATTTTGTAAAGTATAGAAGCTTGAAGGGGAGACACAACAGAGTAAGAGCAGGAAGAGAAAATGCAAACGCGAAAGTGATTCCGACATGGTCGTCATCATGAAACCTTATTAAGAAGAATGCTTTTGGTTGAATAAAAGTGAGAGAGAAGATGGGTATAAATAAAGATATTTAGTTTTGCATTGGAGCACAACTTGACTTAGAAGAAGTTAAAGCTATGTGAAGTCTTTGTATTCTGGCTTAAAGAAAAGTTTTATAAATAAGAGCGACTCAAGTCATGAAGTGTAATCCACGTTAGTTTAAAATTTCTAACGTATAGCTTGTAAGTGGAATTAATCAGTTTGAAACTCCTCACATGTGTACAAATTACAGAAATATATTAACATAATGACAAACACATTGGATACGTTTGTCAGCTTGTGGAGAGACGTCTGTGGCTCTTATAGTGCTTTACAAAGAAGAAGTAGCAAATGGATCACGTTGAGATTTAGGTAATAAAAGATCGTTAAACCGAACAAGAAATGTTGTGCTAAGCAAAGGACTTAAATAACAACATGATGGGGATGCTATTTTCATATTTCTCTCTATCCAAATTGTCCATAGGAGGTTGAGCAAATTTACAGATACGTACATAAGGGGATGTGTAAAGATCCACTGCCACATATTCTGGAGTATAAGTTACCAATTGATATTGACCCTAGACGTGTCACAGACTCACAGACACGTACAGGTAACGTGTGAGTAAAGGTAAGGGACAGGGAGTTTCGAGGATTTTGTGGGCTGACTATTATAGCACGTAGTCTTTGGGCCTTTAAGTAAAATATTAAGAGCCTGAGAGGACAAAAGTTAACATGGCAAGATTTAAATTTTTGTATGGGAGACTGCTTCTATAAGTTTGATTTATTTATTGTGATCAAAACTGTATCCGGATTAACTATAAGTTTATAACCAATTAACTATGCATTTAATAATTAAGTTTTAAGTTTATATACATATAAGTTTTAAGTTTTAACTATTGAATTGTTTTTTCTTTTATGTGATACAACAGTTTGTGTCAAGGTGTTACACTTGTAAATACTGAGTATTTGGATTAGACATTCATCTATTAATACATTTTTCAACTTAGTTAATATATACAAAGTTTTATAGTCACCAACCATGAACCAACTCACCATCAATCATGGTACATACTACATACTGTATTTACGTTGGACGTTTTGAATGTTTCCAAAAGTAACCAAATACCATTTCATTTTACTTATTATTTACCATATTTTAAACTCATAAAATTTATCTAATCTCGTTTGTAAGATTATTTCATTAATCTGATCAGAATATAAGATAATATCATGATCAAACTCTTTCAAAGTAGAACCATTTGTCAGAATTAATCAAGCTGTTGGGGTTTGCATATATAGATTAGGTTTTGTGCTCGTGGACCTGGTTCTTTAATTTGTAATACAAATTCTAATGTTTGAGTGTCTGCTGTTTCATCAGTCCCCTTATTTTTTTTCTTTTCTTGGATTATACTAACTAAATGAATTAACCCACAATATATTTGTTACGATTATGTATATTATCTACCGTGTGAAAACAAATTAACACGGCGGATAAATCTCATTGTGTTGCAGCGACATTTTTCTTTTCTTTTTAACATCAAAATTTACTAATTAACTAGAATTGGTGTAACAAAGCACACGTAAAATTCACCATACTTACTATATAGAAATACAAAGAGAACAAAAACATCTAATAAAAAGAGGAAACTTCAATACAAGACCAACAACATCTTGACACATCCGCAAAATAAAACTAAAAACCGAGAAAGTCCTAACGGTTTCTGCGTTTATTCAGACAAATTATCTTGGCGAGCCACTCCGGCTTGTATGAAGCAATGACTTGTGTTACTACCAATCCAAGCAACACTCCAGATCCATACCCTATTGCCACTTCTTTCCAGTTCAAAACTTCTTCGTCTTCTTCTTTTTCGTCTTCCTGCTTATGGTGTTGCATCGGAGGTGAACTAGTGCTGAAGCAAGTTTCATCCAGAGGCAGACCACAAAGCCTTGCATTCCCTTCAAAAGAGGATTTAGATTGCCCAGTGATTTGTGCTCCTTGTGGTATTTGACCCTGGAGTTGGTTATGAGACACATTTATGTACTCTAAAAATGAGAGGCTCCCGAGTCCATTAGGAATAGTCCCTGACAGTTTGTTTCTTGACATGTCTAGTGACTCGAGCTCCTTAAGATTGGCCAAAGACAGAGGAATATGGCCTGTGAAGGCGTTGTTTGATAAGTTGAGTGCAATCAGTGCCTTCAAGAGACCAATGGATTCAGGAATCTGTCCTTCAAGTCTGTTCCCAGAAAAATCAATGGTGGCGTATGAAGTGAGGACCCTCTGTTGCTCCATGTGTAGACCTTTGTATTGCAAATCTATAGTATCCGTATAATCATAGCTGACTTCACCATATAGCTTCTCCTCGTATCCCATATATAAACCGCCATCTTGATTCATGGTGAGTGATGAGGCTTTCCAATTGACAAAGTAAGTTGGTGGTAAGCTTCCAGTAAACTTATTGTTAGCAATCTCAAATATCCGCAGCTCTGGAAAGCCAAGAGGACCTTGATGAGGAGGAGATATTGGACCATAAAATTTGTTTGAACGGAGGGTAAGGACTTGCAAATTCTGTGAAGCCTTGAGCCAGAAAGGAAACGTGTCTTTGATGTTGTTGTTATCAAGGCTTAGAAACCTTAGAGATGTACAATTTACAAGAGACCTTGGAAGCTTCCCTGTTAATCGATTGAAGCCAATGTCGAGTGTCCGTAGAGAGGCACCAGCATTGAACACGTGAGGAATACTTCCTTCCAAGTTGTTCTTCCTCAATTTCACAACTGCCAAATTACTCAGACATTGAGGAATTTGTCCGGTGAAGTTGTTGTAGGATAGATCAAGAGAAGCGAGAGACCTAATGTTGCAGATTGAAAGAGGTATCTCGCCTATGAAATTATTATAACTCGTAGAGAAGAGTTCCATAGAGAGTGGTAAATTAGGAAGTGGTCCTTCAAAATAGTTGAAATCTTGAAATAAAACATGCAGTGATGAATTTTTTAAGACTTCGGCTGAACCTTGGAAACCATTGAAATAATTATTTGTAATACTCAATGTTTCCAGACGAGGAAGGCTCCATAACCACTTAGGAATTTTTCCTTGGATTCTATTGTTGGATATATCTATATGCTTCAGCCTCTCAAGGGTCTTCAATATGTTTGGGAACTCGCTGATGTCACAGTATGACAAGAACAAGGATTCTAAGGTCAATGGGATATATGATTCTGAACTTAAACTGGCTTGAGATATACTGCTACCAGAAAAATCGAGTTTCACCAATGATTTAAGAGAAGATAAGAGGTTTAAGTCAATCTGGTCCTGGTATCTTGCGTTTTGGAAAGAAAGGTCGAGAAGTTTGAGGTTGGTGAGCTTTGAGATAGGCTCTAGGATTTTTCCTTCAAATTGGTTGTTCCCAAGGTGCAGATTTTCGAGCCTAGAGGATGAGATAGAGGAGTTAGAAACTTCAATAGAATGGGAAAGATGATTTTCACGAAGATCAAGAGTTGATAAGATTGGCAAAGTAAAGAGGTAAGAAGGAATGGTTCCAGTAAATTGATTATAGGAAAGTCCTATATAGAAGAGTTTAGTTAGATTTTGTACATATGGGAAAGTACCAGTGAGTTTGTTTTGGTCAAGGTACAAATCAGTTAACCCGGTTAGGTTACTAACTGTGGGAGGAACTTTGCCGAGGAAGTTATTAGTGGAAAGATCCAA
The DNA here is from genome assembly GCF_030686135.1 of Camelina sativa. Classification (NCBI taxonomy): domain Eukaryota; kingdom Viridiplantae; phylum Streptophyta; class Magnoliopsida; order Brassicales; family Brassicaceae; genus Camelina; species Camelina sativa. Next base: position 3,183,061 of record NC_141895.1, on the reverse strand, counting down.
AAACGCTAATTTTTTGAGCTTGCCAAATTCGGAAGGGACTGAGGAACTGAAGTTGTTGTAACTGAGATCAAGGTAACTTAGGTGGTGGAACTCAAAGAGGCTACTGTTGGGACTCAATTTTCCAGACAAGTAATTATAGGCAAGGTCTAAAGAGGAGAGCTTGCTTAGATTTCGTACAGGTGGAAAACTACCAGTGAGCTCGTTATCGTTAAGGTCCAAAACGGAAAGCATGCTTAGGTTACTAAATGAGGACGGAACTTGACCAAGGAAGCCACTAGAGTAAAGAAACAAGACCTCTAATTTGTTGAGATTGCCAAACTCGGAAGGGAGTGAAGTGGAGATGAAGTTGTTGTTAGAGAGATCAAGAAAACGAAGCTGATGAAACCGGAAGAGGCTACTGTTGGGCTTCAGAGTTCCACTGAGACAGGCTCTGAGTCGTAGCTTCGTGACCGCACCCGTCGACCTATCGCACCAGACGCTATTAGAGGGGTCACTATGGTTGCAACCACGGGTGTCAAACTCGTTCTTGAACTGCGTAAAGGCTTCAATTTGGTGGGGACGGCAAGAAACAAGACCATCAAGATTATTTAAAGTGGATAAAATTGAAGGGGAGACACAACAGAGAAAGATTAGCGAGATAAAAAAATGCAATTCTGACATGGTCGTCATGAAATATTCTTAAGAAGAAATATTTTGGTTTAAGAAAAGTGAGAGAGAAGTGATTGGTATAAATAAAGATATTTAGTATTGCATTTTAGCACAACTCGACTTAGAAGAAGTTAGAGCTATGACAGTGAAGTCTTCGTATTGGATCGACCTTGAAGAAAATAACCGCTAAATAGCTAACATGTGTTCATATTACAGAAATAAACGTATAGTCTGTAATTGGAATTAATCAGGTCAAAGCTCCTCACATGTGTTCATATTACACAAATAAACTAATTAATATAACGAAAAACACGTGGATACATTTGTCAGCTTGTGGATCGGAGACGTATATAGGTAGCTCTTATAGTGATTGATTTAAGAACTGTCATTGTTTTGTCTTGTTTGTGTATCGGTAAAGTGATCACGTTGTGGTTTAGGTAACAAAAGATCGCTATAAACGGAACAAAAAAACGTTATGCTAAGCAAAATAATTAAATAAAAACATGATCGAGATGATTTTTTTTCTTTTCAGATTTCTTTATCAAAATTCTCCAACTACAGGAGGATAAACACATTTACCGCAAATTTTGGAGCATAAGTTACTTACCGATTGATATTTGACCATAGACGTGTCACACACGTACCGTGTGAGTAAGGTAAGGAGTGGGAGTTTCGAGGATTTTGTGTTCAGTTTTGTGGGCTGACTTGACTGGTGACTTATGGCATAGTCTACGGGCCTCTTTAAGCTATTCAAGAAAATATTAAGACAAGACAAAACTTCTAATTAAGAGGGTAAGATTTAAATTGTGATCAAACTCTTTCAAATAGAACCATTTACCAGAATTAATCACGCTGTTGGGGTTTGTATATGTACATTAGGTCTTTGTGCTCGTGGTGATGACCTGAAATTCTTTAATTTCTAATCAAAGATCTACTGTTGAGTCTGTGCTGTTTCTTTCAGTCTCCTAATTTTTGTTTCTTTGATGATGCTAACTAAATTAATTGACCTATGTATATATTATCTACGGTGTGAAAACAAATTAACACGGAGGATAAATCTGATAGTGCCATGCACAGACGTTTGTGAGTTAATATGATGCATATATTATTATTCAAAATCACATTTTTTTAATTTCTTTTTTTTTACATCAAAAGACATTTTTATTACTTAGCTAGAGTTGGTGTAACAAACCACACGTAAACAGAAAATTCGCCATTAAAACAAATAGAACAAAGCATCTGACAAAGATAAAACAAACACAAAAGAAACTTTAATTACAAGACCAACAAAAACTTGACAGACAACCAAAGGATAAAACTAAAAAACGAAATAGTCCTAACGGTTTTTGCGTTTATTTAGACAAAACATCTTGGCGAGCCACTCCGGCTTGTATGAAGCAATGACTTGTGCTATTACCAATCCAAGCAACACTCCAGACCCGTACCCTATTGCCACTGCTTTCCAGTTCAACACTTCTTCTTCTTCTTTATCGTCTTCTTGCTCATGGTGTTGCAACGGAGGTGCACTAGTGCTGAAGCAAGTGTCATCCAGAGGGAGACCACAAAGCCCTGCATTCCCTTCAAAGGAGGATTTAGCTTGCCCAGTAATCTGTGTACCTTGTGGTATTTCACCCTTGAGTTGGTTATGAGACATTTATGAACGCCAAAAACGAGAGGCTCCCGAGTCCATTAGGAATAGTCCCCGAGAGTTGGTTTCTTGACATGTCTAGTGACTCGAGCTCCTTAAGATTGGCCAAAGACAGAGGAATATGGCCTGAGAAGGCGTTGTTCGATAGGTTGAGCGCAATCAGTGCCTTCAAAAGACCAATAGATTCAGGAATCTGTCCTTCAAGTCTGTTCCCAGAGAAATCAATGGTGGCAAAGGAAGTGAGAACATTCGCTTGCTCCATGTGTAAACCTTTGTATTGTAAATCCATATAATCCATATACATATACCCATAGGCGACTTGTTCGTAGAAAACCGTCTCGTATGCCATATATAAACCCCCATACTCATTCATTGGGCTTGATGATGCTTTCCAATTCACAAAGTAATCAGATATCTCAAATATCCGCAGCTCAGGAAACCCGAGAGGGCCTTGACGAGGAGGAGATATAGCACCACAAAATCTGTTTGATTGAAGGGTAAGGACTTGCAAATTCGGTAAAGCTTTGAGCCAGAACGGAAACGTGTCTTCAATTTTGTTGTTTCTAACGCTTAGAAACTTAAGAGATGAGCAATTCAAAAGAGACCTTGGAAGCTTCCCTGTTAATTCATTATAGCTAACATCGAGTGTCCGTAGAGAGGCACCGACACGAAACACATCGGGGATACTTCCTTCGAGGTTGTTGTTCCGGAGATACACAAGTTCCAAATTACTCAAACATTGAGGAATGGGACCAGTAAAGTTGTTATAAGATAGATTAATATCAGTGAGAGAGCTTTTGTTGCATATTGAATGAGGTATCGGACCAGTAAAATTATTTCTGCCCGCATTGATGACTTTGATAAAGAGTGGTAGATTAGGAAAGGCTCCTTCAAACTTGTTTGAATCCAGAAATAATAACCTCACTGATGAATTTACTAATCTTTCTGCCGAACCTTGGAAACCTGTAAAAGAATTATTTCGAAGGACCATTGACCTCAGACGAGGAAGGCTCCATAACCACTCAGGGAATTTCCCTTCCAGTCTATTGCTGGATATGTCTATATACTCCAACTTCTTAAGGGTCCTTAAGATGCTCGGGAACTCCTTGATATCGCAGTACGCCAAGGCCAACATTTCCAGGGTCAACGGGATGTATGAATCTGAACTTAAACTGTCCGCAGATATACTGTTGCCGGAAAGATCGAGAGACTTCAAATATTTTAGGGAGGAGACGAGGTTTAAGTCTATTGGGTAGCTTGTGTTTAGGAAAGAAAGGTCAAGATACATAAGATTGGTGAGCTTTGAGATAGACTCTAGGATTTTTCCTTCAAAATGGTTAACCCCAAGGTACATGAACCAGCAAGATTGTTTCCACGCAAATAAAGTTTTGATAAGAAAGGTAGAGTGAGGAGAGAAGAAGGAATGACTCCAAAAAAATTATTATTTGAAAGGTCTATTGCGGAGAGGTTGGTTAAATTCTGTACAAGTGGGAAACTACTATTGAGCTTGTTTTGGTCAAGCTGCAAGTTAGTTAACCGGGTCAGGTTACTAATTGTGGAAGGAACTTGACCAGAAAAGCCATTTGAGGAAAGAGACAAGTACTCTAATCTGTGGAGGTTGCCAAATTTGGAAGGGAGTGAGGAACTAAAGTTGTTGAAAGAGAGGTCAAGGTAACGTAGGTGGTACAAGTCAAAGAGACTACTGTTGGGATTGAGAGTTCCGGATAAGTGGTTATATGAAAGGTCTAAAACAGCGAGCTTGCTTAGACTCCGCACAAGTGGGAAATCACCAGTGAGCTTGTTATAGGAAATGTCTAATTGAGAAAGCATGCTTAGGTTATTGAATGAGGAAGGAACTTGGCCGAGGATGCCATTAGAGGAAAGAAACAAACCCTCTAATCTTTTGAGATTTCCAAACTCGGAAGGGAGTGAAGAGGAGGTAAAGTTATTTTTGTGGAGATCAATGTAACGAAGCTGATGAAACCCGAATAGGCTGCTGCTGGGCTTCAGAGTTCCACGGAGACAGTCCCTTAGCTGTAGCACTGTGATGGCACCCGTCGAGTTATCGCACCAAACTCCATTAAAGTGGTCATTGTGGTTGCAGCCACGGGTGTCAAACTCGTTCAAGAACTGTGTAAAAGCTTGAATCTGGTGGGGACGACAGGCCACAATACCAGTAAAACGAATTTTTAAAGTAAAAATGCTTGCATGGGAGACGCAACAGAGTAAAAGTAGCGAAAGAAAATGCAAATGCAAAAGCCACTTCGACATCGTTGTAATGAAATATTTTTTAGAAGAATGATTTTGGATTAAGAAATGTGAGAGAGAAGATGGGTATAAATACAGATATGTGGTTTTTGCACTGGAGCACAACAATTTGACTAAAAAAAAGTTAAAGCTACGTGAAGTCTATGACTCATGTATTCGGGATAGTATTACAAAAGAATGGTTAAGCCACTTAAATCCTGAAGTGATTTCTACGTTACTTAAAAATCTCTTAACGTATAACTTGGGATTGGAACCATTCCGTTGACATATAATGTCAATCACATATATATGTTCAAGATTACAAAAATAAATGTAGCCCAAAAACACATAGGATAGGTTTGTCGAAGTATTAGAATTAGAGCTATGTGAAGTCTTTGTATTCGGGCTTGAAGAAAAGTATTGTTAAACAGCTACGTGCCACTCAAATCATGAAGTGTATTCCACGCTGATTGAAATTTCGACGTATATATAGCTTGGAACTGGAATTGTATGAGTATGAAACTTTTCACATATGTTCAAAATTACAGAAATAAACGTAGCATAACGACAAACACATTGGATACGTTTGTCAGCTTGTGGATCGAAGACTTTTGTGCAATGGTTGGAGACGGCCTTATTGTCGAGAGCAACGATGGGAAAAAGCCGAGAAGATTACAGTTTATGAGAAGATACTTGCCAAGTAAAAAGCACGCGGATTAACACCTACATAATTGGTTCGAATTCCTTATTTATTAACCTTAAGCATGCTATCCATTTTAATTTGTTAAATTTTATGTGATACAAGAGTTTGCTACTCAAAAGTTTTGCATTGTAGAAACTGAATTTGAGATAAGACATACTCATGTAATGTGTTTTGAACTTTGGATTGGATCAAATAAAATTAAAAACACATCGTGATTGATAGTCGTAAGCAAGTATATATAAAATTTAACAAGTCTTGTAAGATCATTTTATTGACAAGTCTCTTCAGAGTACGTATAAGATTTGTATTGGAAATATGAGAGTAAACATAAAACAATCACTTATTAACTGAGTGGTTGATACAATTGCGAAACTTTTGAGACAGACAGCAAACTTTTGTATCACATAAAAATTCAACAAGTTAAAACGAGTCTAAGTTATAGTTTTTTTTTGTTTTAAGTGTAAGTTATATAGTTAATCTAGCTAGAGTAATAAAATCGTTTACCCTTTCTGTCTACTACTTAAATATCCTTGTAATCTGGCTTTAACCATTTTATTAACCAACCAAAGCAGAACATACGGAATCAGCATACAATGAGACTCAAAATAAAAAGAACGACATACACAATTGCTAATGTATCATTTTATTTTGTAATAATCAATTATCATTAATTCTTCATTTAATTAAATAATATAGCAACGTACGAATGCATGAGCATGAGCCTCATCAGTGATGGCCACCACCACCATAACCTCCTCCAAGTCCTCCCCCACCGCCAATGCCTTTACCAAATCCACCACCGGCTCCACCGCCGAATCCTCCTCCGCCACCACCACCAAATCCTCCTCCTCCTCCAGCACCACCACCGCCTCCAAGTCCTCCTCCAGCACCACCACCGTATCCTCCTCCAGCACCACCGCCATATCCTCCTCCTCCTCCCAAACCACCACCGCCACCTCCGCCTAGACCGCCTCCACCGCCTAAACTGCCTCCTCCACCCAAACCACCACCGCCTCCTAGACCGCCACCGCCTCCTAGACCACCTCCGCCTCCACCTCCTAGACCGCCTCCGCCGCCCAAACCCTTACCATAACCCTTCTTGTAAATGCCATGTTTGTGGAAGAATGGACGAGGTTTGTGTAGGAATGGGCGAGGTTTGTGGAAAAAGTGTTTGTCGTCGTTAACCTCAACATGTCCGAACGCAAATTCGGCAACTAGAGCGAGTACAAAGATAAATACACACGCCTTACGGGAAGTTAAACCCATAACTAAGAGTAGTTAATTCCAACGAGTTTTATATGGTGGACATGTAAGAGAGAAGACAGTTGTGTCAGTGAAGCTTAGTCTTGGCTTGTATTTATAGACATATCGTCCACTCGTGAGTGCATACATACTTAAACCGGTTTTGCTTCTTTTATTTTGTAAATTAAGTTTAATTCTTATCAACTCTGGTTTCGTTAGTCGTTTCTCTCCATAATACATATATGCTACTTTTAAAATTGACAAATTGTGCATATGTTGTAGTCTAACTATTTAAAGATCTGATATCTTAACGAATGTTGTGAAATGTAGACTAATGTCAATAAACATTTATGCATTCAGAGTTGAAATGCTTGGTTTAAGTATCACCGTGAGGAAAACTAGGAAACCGGCATCGATTGAACCGGACGGCTCAACCTGTGAATAAAAAGAGAAAATAATTGGTTGAGTATACAATTAAATGAGGTCCAACCTGTCATTGGACAATTTATTTATGTCTGCCAACTGCCCAGTTGATCTCATCCAACACAACAAGGAAACGAATTCAATTGCATTTGAAATATTGAAGAAATAAATACTCCCTCTAGTTTTTTTTAATTGTCGTTTAAAGTTTTTATACACAAATTAACAAATTAAGAAAAGTATTAAATTTTATGTTTTGCCCTTTATTAATATATTTCATAATTTTTTGATTGGTTAAAACTTAAAACTTTAAAACAGCAAAAATATTCACCAAACATCTGCATTGAAAATCTAAAACGACAAGTATTATGAAACAAAAATTAAGTCCCAGAACGACAATTAAATTAAAACGGAGGGAGTAGTATATATATGTGATTATATGCATGTGCACATAAAGTGAATTGGTATATCACGGTTTCTATTTAAAAAAAGTTTTGGGGGGTGGTAAAACCTGAAATTGAAGATTTTCATGGATTTGTAGAGCAAAAAGAGAGGAAAATATATAGTGTATATATCTTCTTTTTCGTGTATTAAAAATATAAGACGTACGTTCCAACACTAAATGAATAAATTGTGTCATTATAAAAAAAAAAATGATCTATAAGGGCTATTTTGCATTATTCAAACCCTGAAAATGTGATCACATTAAGTGAGAAAAGGTAGTGATCTCATTTATTGTGCCATTAAATGGTTCAAACCAAACACATATTATTAAACCTTTCACTCTCCAAACTAACAAAGATAGAAAAACAGATAGGCTTATATGTTACATGCATCATCTACACATTTTCAGAAAAAAAATAAAGTTTGAGGTTGATGATCGGTTTTAAGCATGTGAGCCTGTGAATGTAGATTTTTGTTTAAAATTTGGTTTGTTTTGGCTGTTAGAATAATAGTTGGGACTAAAACTTAATTTAAACTCAACTTCAAAAACAACTGATTTAATTTTGGTCTAGAAGAAATTTAAGAAATACCTTGAAGACTCTAAAGCACTTTTAAGTGTGGATTTGTTCATTTCTAATTATGATTTAGTAACAAAAATTCTGCCAAAATAGACTATTATGCTATGCATTGTTTTCTAAAATTTTGGATTGGTTCTATTGAGAATATGCAATCTTTTGGTTACCGACCACAAGTTATAATTAGTTTTTTTTTTCTCTCTCTGTCTCTCTCTCGCTCTTAGCATTTTGGATAAGATTCGTAAAACATATCCAGTTGATCGGTTTATATAAGTTCGAATCTCACCGCAATATACAAAGATTTAACTAGTATTTCGCGCAAGTTTTCTTGTTGAACTTCTAATAAAGCTATAACTAGCTAAAAGATAAAATATGGCGGTCTGTAAGTGTACATATATATTATTGACCTTCTTATAGAGCAATAACTAGATAGATTAAAGACGGTGGAATGATGTGTATTATTGATGCATGAGTCTATATAAGTATATGGAATATGGACCATTTTGTTTTGTCGTCCTACCATACCATGTGATCTTTATAATAATCGTCATTAGTTTACTAAGCTCGGGACTTGTTCTAAAATGTGTTGTTATTATTCTATTCTTACTCCATAAATGCTACATAAAATTTGAGTGTCCCCAACAGCTTCTTTAACTTTCTTCTAACTACATTGACGGTTTCAACTTTCAAACAATAATTTTGTTTTATTTCAGCCCCGTCTTCGAGTTGACTTTAGGATGAAGTCAACTAAAGGCCCAATAATAAGCCCATTTAAACACAAATATTGAGGCCCGTTAATAAACATTTTTATTCATGGTATCCTAAAAGCATCAAACCAAACATAGAAGTTTTTTTTTTTAACATTCATTTTTTTTTTTAAGTATCTCTGATCTCTTTTACGAAACTCTTCTCAATCTGATTCTGATCTCTTTCTCTCTCTCTCTCTCTCTCTCTCTTCCAGCTGTTTCATGATCGATTTACTCTTAAGTTACAGCTGATTACAACAATTCACTGTAATCTCTCAAGAACCCTAGAATCCTTTTTTTTTTTTTTTTTGAATTGTGATCCGTCATGTATGAATTCGATTACGTTCTTTTATCAATTCGACGAATTTTCCCAAAGTAGTAGTAGTCGTGTTCGCTTACAAGTAATTTAAACCTGATTGATTGATTTTTTTATTTTATTTGTATGTTGTAGTAGTAGTAGCAATGCTTGATCTTTGAAGTTACTGGAATATTTGAAGATCGAATTAGGGTTCTCTGATCTACCTGGAATCTGCTTTGCTTTTGTTTGTTTTGGGCTTTTTCAGGTTTGTTTTGTTTATTGAAACTATCGAAAAATTCTGAGTTCAGATCATTTTTATTTGCTTTTTGGATTGAAAAAATTTGACTCAATTTTTGTATTCTTACTTATATATAGCTCGAGATATTGGGCTGAAGCTATGGCGCAGAGTAATTGGGAAGCTGACAAGATGTAAGCGATTTTTGTGTGTTTTAATTAGAGCTTATTTTGTTCAATTCCCAGATTTCTTGTTCTTTTTTTTTTGTTCTTCTTACTTTCATGTGTTTGGGTTTTTGTAGGCTTGACGTTTATATATATGATTATTTGGTGAAGAAGAAACTTCACAATACTGCAAAGTCGTTTATGACTGAAGGGAAGGTTTCACCTGATCCAGTTGGTAATAATATTTCTTTCTTGTTCCACTTAAAAATCCTTACTTCATTTTGAGTTTTTTGTTATGTTATTGTTTTCTTTGTTCTTCTGTCAATCTAGGCTAAGTTACTGATTAACTCTTTGGATTGTTGCTGTGTGAATGATGATGTAGCAATTGATGCACCTGGAGGGTTTCTTTTTGAGTGGTGGTCTGTGTTCTGGGATATCTTCATTGCAAGGACAAATGAGAAACATTCAGAGCCTGCTGCTGCTTATATTGAGGTGGCTTCCTACTCCCATCAAGGGAGATATGCTCTTCTTTTTTTTGTTTATTACCCTTTAGTTTCCACTTTAATAACTGACCAGTGGCTCTGGAATTTTAGGCACAACAAGGTAAAGCGAAGGAGCAGCAAATGCAAATTCAGCAACTTCAGTTAATGCGACAAGCTCATATGCAACGTAGAGAACCTAATCACCCTTCTCTTGGGGGTCCAATGAATGCTATTGGTTCTGAAGGGATGATTGGACAGTCAAATGCTAGTGCTTTGGCTGCAAAAATGTACGAGGAACGTATGAAGCAACCAAATCCAATGAACTCTGAGACATCCCAACCCCACCTTGATGCAAGGATGGCCCTTCTTAAATCAGCTACAAACCATCATGGGTAAATTGGCTCAGCTTTTTTTTTTTTGCTGTCGTTTTTCCTGTCCTCACACCGTTGACCCCTTCTCATTCTGTAAAAACAGTCAGATGGTCCAAGGCAATCATCAAGGAGGTGTTTCGGCAGCGCTGCAGCAAATTCAGTCGCGTACTCAGCAACCCACTGTAACTACTACTTGAGCACCTTACTTTATGACTGTTCAAATCTTCTAGCAGACAAGTCTCCGATCATATATTTTGGGTGTGCATCTGAATCTCTTGTACGTGCAGGAAATCAAAAGTGAAGTCAATCTGGGTACATCTCCGAGACAACTGCCAGTGGATCCTTCTACAGTGTATGGCCAGGGAATTCTGCAATCAAAGCCTGGGATGGGGGGTGCAGGTAAATTTATCAGTGTAATGCATACTGGAGTATATGCTCACCTAAAAGATAATTTTGGTCAATACTGGTAGCATGCCTTCAATTTGACTGTGGACTCCAAAATTAACGTATCCCTTATGTGAAAAGTTATGATAAATTACAGTGGGTGTGATATGCTAATGGCCTCATGAGAACCTTTTGCTTACAATTTGTTAGATCAATTCTTATGCTGTTGTGTTTTTCCCTTGTGAAGGATTAAACCCTGGAGTGAGTGGTCTACCTTTGAAGGGGTGGCCATTAACTGTAAGTCACTGTGTTTCTTCTCTGAATTTATTTGTTTGTCATTACAAGCTCAGATTTTGCTAAGTTTCTTGACAAATGTGACAGGGCATCGAGCAAATTCGACCAGGTTTAGGTGGGCCTCAGGTTCAGAAATCTTTTCTACAAAATCAAAGTCAATTTCAGCTCTCGCCGCAGCAGCAACAACAACAACAGATCTTGGCTCAGGTTCAAGCGCAAGGAAATATGACTAATTCACCCATGTATGGTGACATGGACCCTCGAAGGTTTACAGGATTACCTAGAGGAAACCTAAATCCGAAAGATGGACAACAAATTGCAAATGATGGATCTATAGGGTCCCCAATGCAATCAAGTTCGTCAAAGGTGAGACTTCTTCTCAAATCACCAAAAAATGCATATCCCTGTTAGATGCAGTGGCATTCTATCATCTTTTTCGGGTAGCAGAGAGAACGTTCCACATTAAACATCTCAAATTTTCTTTGTTCGGTTAGATGGTGAAGTTGGATCATTTCCGATACTTGCTCGCCTGTTATATGCTTCAAAATTTACTCTTTTGGGTATCGTGTAACTGCTGTTACTTTTCATTTGAGAATCTGTAAGATAAATGTGTTTGTGTTATCATAATGTAGATCTATGTAGGGATCAGAATTTTGTTTCTTCTTGTTAATCACTTGCTCCCATCAATCGAGAAAACTTATCTGTTTACTGCCAAACGTGAGGACTTCACTGCTAACATTTTTATCAGTCAAATGTTTTTTCTGATTCCATTTTTCTGTTGTTTATCCGTTGGTCTATAGCATATCAGCATGCCTCCAGTACAACAATCTTCTTCCCAGCAACAAGATCACTTACTATCCCAGCAATCACAACAGGTACTAATTTGTGGATCCAACCCCACAAGTCTTAGACCCCCTTCAGTCATGTGGTTTGAACCAACTTAATATATTCTTCATTGTCTAAGATGATTGAGCCACAACTTCATTTTTGTGTCTTCGATAGAACAACCGCAAAAGAAAAGGGCCTTCCTCTTCTGGTCCTGCTAACAGTACAGGGACAGGAAACACAGTTGGCCCATCCAACTCGCAGCCGTCGACTCCTTCAACACATACCCCTGTTGATGGAGTTGCTATAACTGGTAACATGCACCATGTGAATAGCATGCCAAAAGGACCAATGATGTATGGTTCTGATGGGATTGGTGGTCTCGCATCATCAGCAAATCAACTGGTATGTTTCTTAATTTCTTAGAAGAATGATATCAACAATCTAGTTTTGTTCTAATAACATCTGGCTGCAGCATGCAGTTGTGTTGTGTGAAAGAAATTTCTTAGCGGCTTATGTATATTTTGCATAGACTATGGCGCCGTGTTTCTTTCAGCTTTCTTATGATAAGAATTAATAGCTGCAGGATGACATGGAACAGTTTGGAGATGTGGGAGCCCTAGAAGATAACGTAGAATCATTTTTGTCCCAAGATGATGGAGATGGTGGAAGCTTGTTTGGCACCCTAAAGCGGAACCCTTCTGAGCATACCGAAACTTCAAAAGGTATTCTAACCCCCCAATGATAAACAGGCCACTTGTAGTTGATATATATATATACTAACAGGTTCCTCTTTCTAGTGTCAGCTTTCAGTTTCAATGAGGTTAGTTCTATAAGAAAAAGTGCCAGTAAGGTCATATGCTGTAACTTCTCTTCTGATGGGAAATTGTTGGCTAGCGCTGGACATGATAAAAAGGTGCAGCATCTTAATTTCGGAGATGCGGTTTGCTTATAAACCTGCATGACCCTAAAACATTTATAGAATTGGTAACTTTTCGTTTGGTTAAAAACAGTTAATGTGGATGCAAATTTCTTTTTGTCAGTAGGTATTTATTTGGAACATGGAAACACTACATGTTGAGAGCACGCCGGAAGAACATGGTCATATCATCACAGATGTTCGGTTCAGACCTAATTCAACTCAGCTGGCAACGTCATCATTTGACAAAACTATCAAGATCTGGGATGCTTCTGATGTATAATAATAATATATGTCTCTTTATATTTGTTACCTTTTTTCGTGTTCAGCTGTGACTAACAATTACCAATTTGTGCAGCCTGGTTACTTCCTACGAACAATTTCGGGTCATGCTGCACCTGTTATGTCCCTTGATTTTCATCCTAAGAAAACCGAGCTTTTATGCTCTTGTGATAGTAACAATGATATTCGTTTTTGGGACATCAACGCTTCTTGTGTTCGTGCTACAAAGGCAAGCCCCTGATCCTTTGTATGGTTTCTCTGCGAATTGAAACTCTGTTTGCTAAATCGTTAAATTTTCAAAGCACAGGGGGCTAGCACGCAAGTACGGTTCCAGCCAAGAACAGGACAATTGTTGGCTGCAGCATCCGAGAATATTGTGTCAATTTTTGATGTTGAAAGTAATAACAAACGGATCCACATGTTTAAGGTACAGCTGAAGATTATATTTTTGATGATTTTGATTTCCCCTGGGGTAATCCACATAAAATACTTTGTTTTCTACTTTCAATACTTTGAATCTTCCAAGACTAGTGTGTTTTCTTGTTGGATGCCTTTGGGCATATTGTTAACCATCATTGTTACTCATAGACTCCATCAATCTTAATTCTTTTTGTATCTCATGGTTTTATTACTTTTGATCTGTCAGGGACATTCCACAAATGTACATTCTGTTTGTTGGAGCCCAAACGGTGATTTGGTAGCTTCTGTTAGTGAAGACGCTGTAAAAATATGGTCACTGAGTTCAGCAGATTGCATCCACGAGCTTTGTAACAGTGGAAACAAGTTCCACTCTGTTGTTTTTCACCCTAGCTTTCCCAATCTCTTGGTCGTTGGTGGCTACCAGGTATAGTAATCTATGTCCCCATGAACAACACCAATCTGTGTCATAGAATATCCAGTAGTCTCTATGTTCACCTGCGTGATGATATGAGTTTTACCTCTCAATTGATTTGACTTTGGTAAAACGAATCTTGTGACAGACACTGGAGCTGTGGAACACAATGGAGAACAAATGTATGACGATAGCGGCTCACGAGTGTGTGATCTCTGCCTTGGCTCAGTCGCATTCGACGGGAATGATGGCGTCTGCAAGTCATGACAAATCCGTAAAGATTTGGAAGTAGAATTATTTCGATGTTCTCGAAAAAGAAAAAAGAAAAATACGAGAGAGCTCAGGACTTTTTTTGAGTCTAATTCTTTCTTTAATATTTACGCCAATAAGTTGAGTTTTTTTTTTTTTTTTTTGAATGGGTTTGTTTATGACAAAAAAAAAAAGGGACTTGTGATAATTCGAACCTTGGCTATAAGATCCTACTTATTTTGGGATTTCTCTTTTCTTTGTTGCTGTGATCTTTTAGTAGTGTTCAGAGGGAGTAAGAGAGAGATGTAAGTATTCTCCTAAACCGACTAAATTGTTGAATAATTTCTTTTCTTACACTCAACTAAATGCTTATTCTAAGGTCTCTGGCTCTCTACGATTAGCTTATAATTACACTTTACTTTAAGATGATGAATACAACAAAGCTCTTAACATACATATCGAAACTATACCATTACCAAGTAAATTAGAACTTCGGGGATTAAGGATGAGTTTTACCTGCTTAGGCTTTAATTAGGAACTTTATCTTTTATCTCAAAGGGTTATTTGTTTACTGAACTTTTAACATTTTCGAAATATAGAGTTGTTTTAAGAAAGAAAAAAACTCACATTTCTATTTTATACTATAAGATGAAACCGTAAACGGAAATGTGAAACAGAAGCAGAAGTAAAAAGCACGGTTACGTTTGTGTCTGTTTTACAATATACAAACACGTCTTAACTTGAAAAACAAAAATAAATGTACTTTTTTTTTCTTGGACATGAACTTATTTCGTTTTGTTTATTTTTTTTGTGTGTAACAGTAGAGTGGTTGAATGAAACATTAACTTAATCTATCTTTAGTTTCTCAATCAATATTACCTACTCAAACCTTTACACGATAATAAGATATCTCCTAGACTCCTCCTACTCTTATTCATATTTTTCGGAACTGCTTGAACTTTGATATTCCATCTTTAATCTAGGAGTCAAGAAGATTCTCAATATCAAATCCCAAAGAAGATCAATCTAATTCTCTGTTCCGAAAGTCTTGTATTCATTTAAATTCAATTAATTTGGTATTCATAATTTCATACAAAATGCTAGTTGTATATCACTATCTTAAGCTACAATTAGCCGACAAAAGAAAAAAAAAAAAAAAAAAAAAAAAAAGCTACAATTATCCAATCCACGCAAATGCAATTAGCAGAAAACAATTAATTAACTTTGTGAAAGTTGGTAAGTCTAATAAGCACTAGAAGTAGAAGTTGACCTTCCAAATTAGAATTAAAACGTTTTAAACCTACACTGAAATGACGATCCTCGTATTAATTTTAGGTTGCGTAACCGTTCCATCTTTCTTAACGTTGTGTGACTTGTGACACATATTTGAACCGAACTAACTCAATTTTTTTTAACATTATTATAATAAATAACAACAAAATACGTCATCATTTCTATTTATAAATATCTAAATGATTACACTCAAGTTCTAAATTATAAAATTTTCCGAAAATAATAAAAGTAATTAAAAAGAAATAAATAAGCAAAGTACAGTGTACATTACTCACAGTAGTGAAGAAGCAGCCACCTGAAAAAAATATTAAATATTTCTTTTTTCAAAACACACACAAAAAAAAAAGAGAGAAAAAAAAAATAAAAAAAAAAAGAGACAGAGAGAGAGAAGAGACGAAAGACCCCACAGAGCACTCATCTTCTCAACCCTAACTCTGATTTCTCTCTCTCTTCACAGCTCTCTCCCAATCTCTCTCTCTCTCTCTGTCTCTGATGAAAAGCGTCGGAAAATGGGGAAATACATAAGAAAGAGCAAAAGTGTTCGAAAAAAGATTCTCTTTCTCTTTTTCTCTCTCTCTTGTGGTGAGTCCATTGTACTTTCCACTTCTGTGAATTTTGTGCCCACTATATAATCGTAAATTTGTAATTCGTGCCCACTACATATCATGATGATCATCATTAGTATGGTGATCGTCTTTTTTTGATCAATCATCGCAAACTTCGTCGCGTTTTTACTTGTCACAAGATTCGTTTTGTGATTTGTATTGATTTGAGCCTACACACGACAACGTTTTGGAACAGTCTACAGTTGTCAACTTGCCACAGAATACAGTCCAATCCAATGCAGCTTAAATATGAAATTTATTGCTCTCGAAGTTACAAGTATCGAACTTTGTGTCTGTGGTTGCGAGTTGCGGCCAAAGCGGTGTAAAGAGGTACAAAGGAAGGGTCCCACGGTTGCAGAAGGTGTTTTTTGATTCTTCGTGTTGGGATATGGTTTAGTGAGCTCTCAAGTCACTAACTGCCACACACTCTATCAAGTAACTGCCAAATTTAAAACGTCTCTTTCTCTTCGGAATTCGTAATCTGTTGTTTTTGTTGTTTCTCCTTTTTTGCAAAGTTGTTTAAGCGTGCTCTCAAGTTACTACTAAGATCATACCCTTGCTTAGATACTTCTCTCGGCTACATTTTTTTATCTAAAGATTGTATGATCTCAAACAATACTAAATTAGACTTTCAAAACAGCTCATAAGTCATAACTTCGGTTTCATTATAGATGAGAGATGTCATTAGCTGCATGAGGCAAAACAAAACCACCAACAAGACTGTACTTCATATGCCGTTACATCATAATATTAAAGAAATTGTCCAAGAAAACACATTCAAACAACAAAATATGGGAAACAGAGACAAGAACAAAGGGAGAGGGCTTTGAGATTTGTCTTTTCAAAAGACTTAAATCTTTCTCTCTATATATTTAAGATATATGGTAGTAATGCTCAGAAAAAAGGCGAAGCCTACCCTGATTTGGTGTATATGCGAATCCCGACTGCTAAACCGAGAATGGCAAGGGGTACGAGGAACTGGAGGATCTTGATAATGAACTCAGAGGTCTTGTCTTGATTGTAGTGAGGCTGTTTAGGAGGTGTGTATTTGACTTTCTTTGGGATTGTTGTCTTATCAATCTCGCCTACGTAGTACTGCTCCATCATCTCTCTTGCGCTTTCGCTGTGACCCACGTCCTCAAAATCATCCGTTGCATCCTTACCTGAAAAGAGTAGAAGGATCAAAACATACTCCACCACTAAGTGAATTCGGCGTTTAAGAATCAAGCGCTGGGAGAGCAGGGTGATAGTGTGTGTTTATACAGACCTGTTGAAGACAAGAGAACATCATCCCCACCGGGATGGTCTTCAAGGAATTTGGTCACATTGTACACCTGCATTTTAGCAAATGTTTGAAGATTTCTAGTTAAAACAAGAAGTTTAAAACAATAATGAACTTATAAGGCTTATGATTCTAATATAAGATACAAGAAATGGTAATGGCGATGTGTCCGTGTGCATATAACTCGAATAAGCAAACAGTAGGAACAGAAAGAGGGAGGGATACTTGAAACAATGTACTCTCAGCAACCATGCCTAAAGGTAGATTTGGAGGTTTCTGAACATAATAAAGGATTTTTTCAATGTATATAGTTAAAACTCCGAAAAAATGAAAAGAAACAGAAGCTACTCATGGAACATACATACCAACAGGTTGAAAGTATCAAACTTTCTTATATGCTACTGATCTCACAAACCAATCAATGAGGAAAACAAGATACAATTTCACTATCAAGGGAGGCTCAAGGGTGTATCTAACAGATTCCTTAACAAGTTTAATCATTACAAACCAAAATGATCAAGCTTCAATGGAAAATAGTGATCGACACGTGTCAGTAATCCATTCCAAGAGGCAAGAGAGGTCAGTGTATAAGAAATCAAACATATTTGTTTGGTTTAAGTATAAGTACTCTATAGGAAAAGAAGAGCTATGTCTACATTTCTCCATCTTCAATTCCAAACTTGAAACTTTTCAATTAATAAATAGATCAATAGAACTAAAATCTTTAGCATATGTTTAATAGCTACAAACTTTTTCCACTCTTCCCATCTAAAAAACATATCATTCCGACATACAAATCTAAAGACTTCAAAAGCTTAATCTCATGCAAACACAAAAAAGGTGGCATTTTTAAAAAGCACGAGATCTCTTATTTGAGAGGGTGAGAACAAGGAGAAAGAAGAAAGAACCTTTCCATTGATGACAAGCCAACAGTCCTGAGGTTGATTATGCTCTGAAACTTGTGAAAGTGTGAAGATCTTTGCTTCGTCTCCCATTGTTTGTTTTGATTCTTTTGTCTACTAGAGAATAGACCCACCAAAAGAAACCTGACACTGTGATTTTAAAGCTAAAAGCTTTATACAAAATAGAGAGATTCAAAGCTAAAAACTTTATACAAGGAGCGAGAGAGAGAGAGAGAGTTGTTGAGTTAAGGACCAATTTGATGAAACAGTTGGAATTCCGGTTTAGTTTGGTTTGTTCACTAAGGAATTGGATTATGAGCTTCGGTTGGTATGAAAACCGGTTTAGTGAAATAGGAATGTGAATTTATTTATCCACACATAATCTGTAAACTAATCCTTGTTCAATTTTGGCCTTATGGTATTCACCTGACGAATTTTGGAAACATTGTACCAAATATTTGAACCGATGTGCTCAATGGTCTGGTATAGTTTTCTATTTCTGGTCGGTTGGGGTGGGTGGAGTAGGTGGGCAGTGCAAATGTTGCGGTTGTGGCTCTCTAATTCTGCCTTTTTTTCATTCAAGATTGGTAGGTGACTGATGTGTGCAATAAATTTAATTATTATGGTCTAAGAATTCTTTTTTCAAAATTATTATGGTGCTGCTTCATACCAACTTACCATATTTATTATGGACCTTTTTTAACTTCTTTCTCTAAAGCTTATATATAAATTGTGTATATATTATCTGGTGTTGGTAGTTTAACGGATGATTAGAAAATTGCAATATTGCATGACCGGATTCGTTTGGTAGAAACTATTGTTTCACCTTGGCCTAAATAACAATCATACGATCACGATGCATCATGATCGATTCAAAAAACAAGCGGATTAAGCAAAAGGCTATGGTCACCAATTTAATTTAATTTTTTTTTTTTGAGGATGACATGTTTCAGAGAACGTAATAGTTGTACTTTTTAAGATCATCGTATCTTATTCCATCACTTAAAAAAATTGTTATTTAGGTTTTAAATGATTGGTCCATACCCTCTATACTAAACAATATGCATTAATAATTTGGTATGATAAAAACTGTATCATGGAGACTATTTTTAAAATAAACAAAAAAAAAAGCAGATAGATAGTTATATTTTTGTATGGAATTACTGTTCCCTCCATACTAATATATGTTTTATTGGTTTGGACTTGGTTCGAAGTTAGTATGAAATATATCAAATAAGGGTGTGAATGGTAGAAAAATAGTGGATTTGTCCGATTTTAGTCCGGTTTGGAGCGTACCAACCAACTATTCATAGTGTTAGAAAATAATATTAATAAATTTTACATATTAAATTGAAAACATATAAAAGAAAAAGTAATGATTCTTACCACCATTCTCATTGTACTGTACTAAAAAGTTGAATATATTACTGAAACAAATAGCAAGGTCAGGAAACTACCAATCAATTTTGTAAAAGCAATTGGGCTTTTTCGTGAATCTAAACAATATTGGGATCCATACAAAATAACACAAAACTTTGAGACTATATCGTAAGGAAGTTATACATTCGGGGTAGTTTCTAATATCCTGACTTGTTCGGTAAGTCTATAAATATTCGTAGTTTGCATTCAAGTCCCTGAATATTTTCTTTTCACAAATCCCCTGCTTTTATTTTTTCTTTCGTCCCATAAACTCAAAAAACACTCCTTTCAAATCCAGTAGTTCGATTCAAGACGGGTCTCATCGAAAGTTCGATTCTTTCGTCATCTGATTTGCTTTCTGTTAGGGTTTTCAAATTTCGATTTAGTGTTCTTCATCAATGGCGACACCCATGGTTAGTTCAGCTGGAGGGTTACTAGCAATGCTCAACGAGCCTCATCCTGCTTTGAAGCTTCATGCCCTCTCTTATCTCAACAATTTGGTTGACCAATTCTGGCCCGAGATCTCCACTAGTGTTCCCATCATGTAAATTCTCTCTTAAACCCTATTTTTGTGGTTTCCGCTTTGAGATTTAGGGTTTTGTTTTCCAATTTGATCTGTTTTTGATTTCTGGGTTATTCGGGAGAAGATTATTGGATTTGGATTGCTTGAGCTCTCTTTGTGCTTAGGATTTATCGATTTGTGAATTAAAGTTCAAATATTTTGGTCGGCATGGATTGTGGCGATGTGAATTAATGGGTAGGATAAGAAAGGGAAGTGTTTTCTTAGGTATGACTAGCTTTAGCAAGTTCTGTAGTGGTCTTTGTAGATTATGAATGTGCAATTGATATTCTAGTTTAGCAACTAGCGGTTTTTTCTGTCATAAAGATCTAACTTCTTCCTGGACATGGTAATGCTCTTTCACTGATGTAATGTAAAGGCTTGGATTCCTTTTTGCTTCATCATCTTACTTGCTAGGGGTAGTACTTAAAGTTGTAGAGGCTGTCCTGGCACAATTCGTAGGTTTTATGATACTGTTACTTGCTAGATCTCTTTAATGATTTGTACTGCGTGATAGCTTGACTGAAGCGATATTTTTGTTTTTGTTTGCAGTGAGAGTTTATATGAAGATGAAGAATTTGATCAGCATCAAAGACAGCTTGCTGCGTTGCTGGTCTCTAAGGTGCGATTTAGCGATTTTTAAACTGAAGTGGTGTCTGGTTGTAGTTAATGTTTGATATATGTTGGTGGAGGAATGTGTAATTGTTGTTCTGAACACATTATGATTATTTTTTTCCTTATGAGCTGGTGGATAGTGGTAGAAGTTTGGGGCGGGACCTTTTTCTAATTACGTTATATGATTGTATTACAAGATATGTTTTTGTTGATGACCCTGGTTGTATTTTTACAGGTTTTCTATTACTTGGGCGAGCTTAATGATTCGTTGTCCTATGCCCTTGGAGCTGGGCCCTTATTTGATGTTTCGGAGGATTCTGATTATGTTCATACGCTTCTAGGTGAGAATTTTAAGAAGTTTGTTGCTGCGTTTACTCTCTTTATGCTGTTCTCTGTCTGTAGACTCTAGCTAGAGTAACTGTTGACTACAAATTGCTTATCATATTAACTTGACTCAATGCAAGAAAAGCATATGGAACTTGCACGACTTATTATCTTAAAAATAGTCTTGAAGTTTGCACATCCAGATATTGTTTTCTGCCTTTTTGAGTAGTATAATACTGGAAAATGATAGGATAAATGATTGATGACTATTCGAGTATAAATGAATGTATACTCATTAGATTCTTCTGTTATGTTTTCAGCCAAAGCAATAGATGAATATGCCAGTCTCAGATCAAAGGCAGTTGAGTCGAATGAGATGGTGGACATTGATCCCAGGCTAGAGGCGATTGTCGAAAGAATGCTTGGAAAGTATGGAATGCCTATGCATCTAATGCTCTGTCTTCTTAGTGCTTCAATTGTTCCTAGTTCTTACATGGTTTTCCATCTGCAGATGCATCAGTGATGGGAAGTATCAACAAGCCATGGGCATTGCGATTGAATGTCGGAGATTGGATAAGTTGGAAGAAGCTATCACTAAGAGTGATAATGTTCAGGGAACTTTATCATACTGCATCAATGTTTCTCATTCCTTTGTTAACCGCAGAGAGTATAGACATGAGGTGAGACTGATGTTCTCAGACCTGAGAAATTTGATGGTCTGATTCTATTGATTGATTAGAAGTTAAGAACGGTCTAGTTTTTGCCTCATCTGGAAGATATCGTGATCATTTAGTTTTTATGTTACATCTTCCAGTCTCATGTATGCTAGCGTCCTTTCTTTCTTAAGCTGTAACTGAAAGTCCTGTTTCTTCATTGATACCTATATAAGATGAGTCAATGCCGGGATGATAAAAGTTCCTTTTTGTTGGCCATGTAGTCTAGGCTGTTTAGTTTGCTTCATTTCAAAAGGTTATGACATATCCTTGTCTCTTCTTTCAGGTGCTTAGTTTACTTGTTAAAGTCTACCAGAAGCTGCCTTCTCCTGATTATTTGAGCATTTGTCAATGCCTCATGTTTTTGGATGAACCACAAGGTGTTGCAATCATATTGGAGAAGCTTCTTCGTTCGGCGAGCAAGGATGATGCTTTATTGGCATTGCAAATTGCGTTTGATCTTGTAGAGAACGAGCACCAGGCCTTTCTCTTGAGTGTTAGAGATGGCCTTCCTGCTCCCAAAACACGTCCTGTAGAAGCAACTCAGACTGTTGAAACTACTACTGCCCCATATGAGAATCCTTCGGGGGATGTTCAGATGGCGGATGAAACTCCAGCTCAGACAATTGTGCACGAGACAGATCCAGTTGATGCTACATATGCTGAGAGATTAACAAAGATCAAGGGAATTTTATCCGGAGAGACATCTATTCAGCTGACACTTCAGTTTCTTTACAGCCACAACAAGTAAGTGTCTGTTGAAGTTTTGAGATCTTGAAACAAGATACTTTATTTCTTCTAAAGTTGTTTATTCCAGGAAGTCCTGATTTGGCCCATTAATAATTTTGTCTTTCTGTAGATCGGACCTGCTGATACTGAAGACAATTAAACAGTCTGTAGAGATGCGAAATAGTGTATGCCACAGTGCTACAATATATGCTAATGCCATTATGCATGCTGGAACTACAGTGGACACTTTCCTTAGAGAGAATTTGGTAAATTATATATTTCCACTCTAATATTTCTGTATGTTTGAGTTTGACTGTCTGTGTGGGTTACTGTATTTAACTTTCTTTTCATTTTTTTTCTTATTTGAATTGACAGGATTGGCTAAGCAGGGCAACCAATTGGGCTAAATTTAGTGCCACAGCGGGATTAGGTGTTATTCACAGAGGTCACTTGCAACAGGGTAGGTCATTGATGGCTCCATACTTGCCTCAGGGAGGAGCAGGTGGTGGTGGTAGTCCTTATTCCGAAGGAGGTGCCTTATATGCTCTGGGCCTTATTCATGCTAATCATGGTGAAGGAATCAAGCAATTTCTACGTGATAGCCTACGCAGCACCAATGTTGAGGTGATTAATTAATATCTTACTTAAATATAGCCTCTTATTTTCCATGGCAGCCTCTTTGTTAAGAGAATTAATATATATTGGGAAAATATGGATACAGGTCATTCAACATGGAGCTTGCTTAGGTCTTGGCTTGTCAGCTCTTGGGACAGCTGATGAAGAGATATATGATGATGTCAAAAGCGTGCTTTATACTGACAGTGCAGTTGCTGGTGAAGCTGCTGGCATCAGCATGGGTTTATTATTGGTTGGAACTGCCACTGAAAAGGCAAGTGAGATGCTCGCTTATGCTCATGAGACACAGCATGAGAAGATAATCAGGTAATGTAAAGTCTTGAGGAAATTATGGTGAAGAGGGTGCATGGTATCTTGCCTTTGTTTTTTCACTAATCAGCATCTGGAATGCGTTTTTAGGGGATTGGCTCTAGGAATAGCTCTTACGGTATACGGAAGAGAAGAAGGAGCAGATACCTTAATTGAGCAGATGACTAGAGATCAGGATCCTATCATTCGTTACGGTGGGATGTATGCATTGGCATTGGCTTACAGTGGAACTGCAAACAACAAGGCAATTCGACAATTGCTGCACTTTGCTGTATCTGATGTCAGTGATGATGTTAGGAGAACCGCTGTTCTGGCACTTGGATTTGTCTTGTACTCTGATCCAGAGCAGGTCAGTTTCTGATGTTCCTTTACTTGCGACCACTAACTTCCATTTCTTTAGTGCTTCCATTATTTTTGTGTTCGCGTACCTTCCCTAATGGATTCTGATGATTTTTTTTTTAAACTGTAGACTCCCCGTATTGTATCTCTGCTTTCTGAGTCGTACAATCCACATGTTCGCTATGGTGCGGCTCTTGCAGTGGGTATTTCTTGTGCAGGCACTGGCCTCAGCGAAGCCATATCCTTGTTGGAGCCACTTACATCAGATGTTGTTGACTTTGTTCGTCAAGGTGCTTTGATTGCAATGGCCATGGTGATGGTTCAAATTAGTGAAGCAAGCGATTCTCGTGCTGGAGCATTTAGGTTAGTATTAATCTTTTTTCTTCAGCATTGGGAGGCAGAGAATATCTTGGGAGACTGAGAATTTTATTATGTTTTGTAGGCGCCAACTTGAGAAGATCATACTCGACAAGCACGAAGATACAATGAGCAAGATGGGAGCGATTTTGGCCTCTGGTATCCTCGATGCTGGTGGTAGGAACGTTACTATAAGACTGCTCTCTAAGACCAAACATGACAAAGTCACTGCTGTTATTGGCCTTGCGGTCTTCAGCCAGTTTTGGTACTGGTACCCACTGATCTATTTCATTAGTTTGGCCTTCTCACCAACCGCTTTCATTGGTTTGAACTACGACCTTAAAGTCCCAAAGTTTGAGTTCATGTCACATGCAAAACCATCTTTGTTTGAGTACCCAAAACCTACCACGGTTCCTACAGCCAATACCGCCGTCAAACTCCCAACTGCTGTTCTCTCAACCTCAGTTAAAGCCAAAGCTAGGGCTAAGAAAGACGCAGAGCAGAAAGCTATTGCTGAAAAAACATCCGGTGCCGAAAAGTCCGTCAGTGAAAGTGGATCTGGAAAAGGAAAAGCATCAACTGAGAAGGAAGGAGACTCTATGCAGGTAATGTTATCAATTTCTAGTCTCGTCTAGTAGCTTCTGTGATTGATTGCCTGATTAGTCTCATAATCACTAGACATCAGATGTTCTCTTCTTTTTGTGTGCACACGTTATACATTTTGAAGTATCAAGTTGATGAATTCTATAGGGTGGTTTAATCTAAGTCACGGTTTTAAGATCAGATTGGAATAGTTATGGTATTAGTTTCAGGTTTGTTTCAGATGTATTTTTTGGCTGTTCAGTTTATCGGGACTGAACATCCCTAGATTTCTGTCTCTTTCGTCTTTATTGTGTATTTGGACCAGCTGTGTTTTTAAAGTCTTGTCTCCGTGAACCGTCAGGTCGATAGCACAGCAACAGTCGAGAAGAAAGCTGCTGAGCCAGAGCCAGCGTTTGAGATTTTAGTGAACCCAGCTCGAGTAGTCCCAGCTCAAGAGAAATACATAAAGTTACTTGAAGACAGCAGATACGTACCAGTGAAGCTAGCGCCATCAGGTTTCGTTCTTCTCAAAGATTTGCGTCAACACGAGCCAGAGGTTCTCTCCCTGACCGATGCACCAACTTCAACAGCTTCTCCTGCAACCGGTGCAGCAGCTGCTGCACAAGGAACCACAGCCTCGGCTATGGCCGTAGATGACGAGCCACAACCTCCACAAGCCTTTGATTACGCTTCATAATTGTATTCTCTTTTTAAAATTAGTTGGAATTTGTTGTTGGTTTTATTGGTTTCTGTTGTAAGGCAAAAAGCAGAGAAAAAACAGATCTTTGAACTTTGATACTGCTTGTCATTTGCAATTGGTTTCAAGTTCAACTACGATCTTGTGTTAGGTACTTTTCGTTTTTATTACAATCTAAATTTTAGTGTCATTTTAATTTTATTTGGTTGACTTCAACTACGCGTGATCATATATTTATTTTCATCTAAAAAGATCTTCGAGGCCATGACAAACGCGCAAATTAATTTTCATATTAATACTATGGTCATATAATACATCCCAAGTATGTATGTAAACTAAATGGAGTAATTGCCAAGTCTCTATGGTCTTTCTTTAATTTTCTTTGTAAAAGTGTCTATGGTCTTTAAAAGCATTTGAGTTTTGTATCAAACGTGTTTCACTGCGTAATATAGCACTAATCATCTCAATAATTTATAATCCTTTAAAATATTAGGACAAGTGGAATGTGTCATTTTATATGACAGACTGACACATGCTGATGGTGTAATACTGTAATGCCTATATTTTAATTTAAAAACAAAAAAAATAGGAAAGTACATTAACTTATTTGTATTCTCTCCCTTTATCCATTAAATTGACTTTGCTAAGATCATAGCACTTATATTTAAAACAAACTGATACACAGAGATAACAAATTAAAAATTCCTATATCCACCAAGTAGAAGAATAATCTTTTATTTTTCTGTAATAATCAATTTGACTTGTTTTTTTATCGTATCTTCTTCATAAAGTAGTACACCTTTCTTTTCTCCATTTTTCTCTGTAATCAAAGTGAGACAATGGAAAAATTCAATCCAAAAATGAAAAAGGTTGTGAAGAAACGAGCTCCAAAGCTTTTGATAGAAATCTTACCTACACCTTTGTTCTCTATGCTCCTTTTGCTTCACATCAATCAAATCGCAACCATTCTCTTTCTTTCCGACAAATATAACCCAAATATCACTGTGAATGATAAACAAGGAGGAACAGACACTTGCACCGGAAGGTATGTGTATATCCACAGTCTTCCCAGCAGATTCAACGACGATCTGATCAAGAACTGTGAAGCATACATCGAATTACGCAATAAGTGTAAGTACCTTGTTAACTCTGGTTTTGGTCCACGGATCTTGGAGGACGATCATAACCATACCACTCGAGTTTTAACCATCGAAACTGATTCTTGGTACTCAACGAACCAATTCATGCTCGAGGTTATCTTCCGAGAGAAAATGAGACACTACGAGTGTTTGACCAATGATTCTTCCCTCTCTTCTGCTGTTTTCGTCCCGTTCTATGCTGGATTCGATGTGAGACGCTTTTGGGGATATAACGTGAAGCTCAGAGACGAACTTGCTGAAGATCTGGCTCGATGGCTTAGGGAGAGACCAGAGTGGAGAAAAATGGACGGAAGAGATCACTTCTTTGTCACGGGACGTGTTGGTAGGGATTTTAGAAGGGTTTCTGATCAAGATTCAGACTGGGGAAACAAACTGATGCGATTGCCTGAATTCGAGAACATAACGATGTTATCCATTGAGACAAATTCTTGGAGCAACGAGTTTGCGGTCCCTTATCCAACTTACTTCCATCCAAAGAGCCGAACCGAGGTTAAGAGATGGCAAAGGCAAGTGAAGATGACAAGAAGACGACACCTTTTCTCCTTTGCAGGAGCTAATCGGCCTGAATTGAAGGAATCTATAAGAGGAGAGATTATAAGACAGTGCCTTGCGTCACAAGGAAGATGCAAATTTCTTGATTGTGATACATCGAGTAAAGACTGTAGTGATCCGCTCAAGGTAATGGAGGTGTTTCAGGATTCGGTGTTCTGCTTACAACCACCAGGAGATACGCCTACTCGGAGATCGACATTTGATTCGATTTTAGCGGGTTGTATACCGGTTCTCTTTAGCCCGGATTCGGTTTATAACCAGTACAAGTGGTATTTTCCAAAGGACCATACAAAGTATTCGGTTTACATTTCGGAGAAAGATGTGAAAAATGGGAAGGTTAGTATTGATAATTTGTTGGCTGGTATTGGTGAAGAGAGGATTTTGAAGATGAGGAGTGAGGTTGAGAAGATTATACCAAAGATAATCTATACAAAATCGGGGGAGGTTGGACCGGAAAAGATTGAAGATGCGTTTGAAATTACAGTGGCTAGGGTTCTTAAGAGAGTTCAAGATGCCATGGATCTGACAACTACATAAATTTCTTAGGGGCAATATATATTAAAAATATTATAGAGTGCAAATCTACAGTATAGTGACTAACATGTATATGATATATGGACTTATTGTTTATTGGTTTTGAGTTAGAAGCGCATAGTCTAATATGATATCAAATCCCTGATGCCGGACAAAATGTCAATTCTGATTATATTTACTCGAACATACCAATATGCATATTTAGAAGAACTACCATCTCAAGGGTAGCGTCCTATATATGTGTGAAGAGTGCATTTGCATTAAATCTTTTTAAAATTAATTAACATGTATTAATTTAAAGGCCCGATTATTATTTTTATATGTAATTAGGGTGCATATTTGAAAAAATTGAACAAGGACCATAAAATGTAGGGAAATTGGCAGAAGTAACCAACAAAAAAACTTTAATTAATCCATTAACCATTCTAATCATCACCCTATAATATTTTTTATATTTTCTATAATAATGATAGTTTTGCTCATATGACATTATGAATAACTAAACACACCCTCTCTCACGTGCATCCCCTCCTCATTTTCTTTTTTTTTCTTCCTTTATTTTTCTCATTTTTTTGTTTATCTCTTATTTGTTCATTTATACTTTACAATAAAATCTAGGGAAATTCTCATAAATCTATTTACACAAATTATTTGGAATTCACAATCTTATTTAAAAATAAACATTTTCTTTTATATTTTTATTTGATTTTTTTAATTGAACAACTTTAACTCAATAAGTAACTAAAATAATGTAATTATTTATTCTACTATCCTATATAGAATACAATAATATTCTATTACATTTTCTTAAAATATATATATTCTACTATTAATTTATTTTTCTTGTAACCTAATTTTAGTATGCTCTTAATTCGATAGTTTGGGTTCTCTATGTTGCATATAGTGTAATTTCTTCAGAAATTGTTAATTTCGGTATGTTAAATTTCATATGTTGTATATTTCTTATGAAACGGCTTGTTTCATAATTTTTTATTTCACTTCATACCATCATTACCAGTATTATCAATATATTTTAAGAAAAATGTTTCATTCTATACTATTTAGTTTTGTGCTATACTATTTTATTAAGGTGTTGTAAAAAAAATATTCTATATATTACATGTGCGTGTGTCCTTCACTGATATCATCTTTAGTCTTTTTATATTGGCCAATGGTTATTCACTTATTTTTCTCATATATATTTTGTGTTCCATGCGTTTAACTTGTTTGCTTGGTTGCCTATATTGTATCTCTTAGGGTATATTATCACCGCTACCACCACCACCATCACCACCACCACTGCAACGACCATAGTCATTGTTATCATTTTCGCCATCACTATTGTTTAACATCATTATGTCTTTAAAAATGAAAAAAAAAATGAAAAAAAAAAGAAATAATGATGTCTTTAGATGTTTGAACAGAAGAATTAATGTCTAAGCAGAGACATTTCATATCCTCAAATTATGGGATGTTTTAAAATTTTATTTTAGAGACATTTTTATTAGTATGACCGATAATGAGTCTTAGAGCCGGTCATGCTCGAAGGGTACATTACAGATTACCAAATAGTACGGGAAGCACTCAATAGATTTAACATTGTTAATCTTTTGGTCTCACTTGACTTGTGACAATACATTTGGTACTACTTTATCAGATTACCAATTGGTAAGGTTAATCTTGGGGTACAGAGGCGAATTGAACCGTATTAGTTAAATACACTTTAGCTAAAAAATTCGCATCAAAGAAATTTAGCTAATTGTGCCAGTAAGGTAGAAAATTAACAGTTAATGGAAATGTTTTTCACAAACACAGTTTTCTTAATAAAAGATAGAAAAGCTTACCTTAACTAATTAATCAGAAAATTAAGAGGAGATTTATATTTCTTACCAAAACAATGAATTAACATTTGTACCCAAAGATTAATATCTTTTTGATACAAATTAAAAAGCTTGTATCGTTTACTTTTCTGTACCCAAAAAAAAAAGTTAATGTGAATCATATGTGAATATTTAGTATAAAAGTTTCCTAATAGTCATATTATTTTCTAATTATTATTTGTGGAGTACAGTTGGCTAAAAGAGTTGAGATATCTCCTTGACATATGTGAATCATCTTTGCGTGTCCAACATGGAAACTTTGTTTTCAAAAAGAGTAATGCATTTGAGTATAATCCTTTGAATTCAGTTCATCATATATGGTCAAATATCTATTACTTTGTTTGGAAATGTAATTAAAAAATATATATTAATTTTCCTTTTTCTTGAGATCACATATTTTTAATGTTAGATCTGATAAAAGTAATACCAAATGTATTGTCACAAGTAAAAAGAAAGAAGATGAAGAAACAAGTTCCAAAGCTTTGGGTTGTCATCTTAGCTGCGTTTGTGTTCTGTCTTTTCGTTCTGTTTCAAATCAATAAAATAGATTTGATCGAAACAAATCTCAAAATCATCACTCATCAAGTAAACAACTTCTTCATCTCTATCGCTGCTTCACATAATCAAACTCTAACTCGCACCATAAATGCGGATGAGAGAGATGGAATCAGAGCAAAACAGCCTAAGGAAGAAGAAGAAACAGATACTTGCGCCGGAAGGTACATTTATATGCACAATCTTCCAAGCAAATTCAACGACGACATTATCAAAGACTGTCGTCCACTCATCAAATGGTTCGATATGTGTCCATTCATGGTCAATTCCGGGCTCGGTCCACAGGTTTCGGAGTCCGATAACACCACAGCAAAAGTCTTAACCGTGAAAACCGGTTCTTGGTACTCAACGAACCAATTCTTGCTCGCGGTTATCTTCCGAGAGAGGATGAAACACTACGAGTGTTTGACCAACGACTCGTCTCTAGCCTCAGCGGTCTACGTCCCCTTCTACGCGGGGTTCGACGTGAGCCGTCATCTCTGGGGGTACAACATAACGGTGAGAGACGAATTAGGGATAAAGCTGGCTCAATGGCTAAGAGAGAAGCCCGAATGGGGAAATATGCACGGTCGAGATCACTTCTTTGTAACCGGACGGATAGCTTGGGATTTCAGGAGGGGTCGCGATGAAGATTCAGATTGGGGAAGCAATCTGATGCTGTTACCAGAATTCGCAAACATGACAATGTTAGGTATAGAAACAACTGCTTGGGCTAACGAGTTTGCGATTCCTTATCCGACTTATTTCCATCCAAAGAGCTTCACCCAGATTTGGAGATGGCAGAGGAACGTGAAGAGGGTGAAGAGGAAATATTTGTTTTCGTTTGTTGGAGGTCCAAGGCCTAATTTGGGTGGATCTATAAGAGGGAAGATCATAGAGCAGTGCCTTGCATCTCACGGTAAATGCAATTTTCTTAACTGTAATGTTAATGACTGCGATAATCCGGTTAAGATTATGGAGGTGTTTGAAAATTCGGTTTTCTGTTTACAACCTTCGGGAGATTCGTATACTCGGAGATCGATTTTTGATTCGATTTTGGCTGGTTGTATACCGGTTTTCTTTACCCCTGGTTCGGGTTATAACCAATATATTTGGTATTTCCCTAAGGATTATACCAAATACTCGGTTTACATACCGGAGAAAGAAATGAAAAATGGAACGGTTAGTCTCAAAAACGTCTTGGGTATGATTGATAAGGAGCGCATTACGAGGATGAGAAACGAGGTTGTGAAGATTATACCCAAGATAATATACACTAAACCGGGATTGGTTGGACCGGAGAAGATCAAAGATGCTTTTGACATTGCAGTGGATAAGATTCTTGATAGGGTAGCAATGGTTAAGATGATGATGGAAGAAGGGAAAGATCTTCAGAGTGAGTATTCACAAGTAAAGGATTTGAACAGACTCGAGGTTGTATGAAAAAAAATTGGTTAAGATATATTGAAAACTGCTTAAGACATTATAGTTTATGAATGCACCGTCAAGATTATAGCATGTTTAATCACATTTCAGATGCATTTTGTGATTGTAAGTACATTTCATCAAGTTTTTTTTTTTTTTGAAAGGATGCATACATTACAAGTTTACAACCTTCTAACTTTCTCGTTCCTATGGAGCAACCAAAAAAACGATATGAATAGTCTCTCGGAAAAATATATATAATTTAGAGACTATATAATAGTTGGATTTTGTTGTATAAATTAGAATGTTTTGAACTTACGACAAGACAATTTGACTTTTCGTTCTAAAGAATTTTGATAGCTTAATCATATATATAAATAGAAGATATGTAACTAAAACCATACATTCAAGGTTATATATACATGAAAAGTGAAATGAATAAGCATATCACACATATTGTGTCAAAATACATTAGCTAGGAATCAATTCAAGTATTCAACAAATAATATTCTCCACATTAGGAAACAAGTCAACAAAAAATATTATCCTTGGAACTCTAATTCACTATAATCTACATCAATTCATGAATGAAGGTTCAACCATTTGATTTTGACATCTAATTTCCCGGTTATCGAATTGTGTCTTTTGTGTTACTTGTGACATCATTTTTTTTTTTTTTTTTGTTAATATACTAATATTGACATGATGAGTTTTGTGATTTGTAAAGTATGTGGAATTAAACTTTCACATGATTTTTTTTTTCATGCAAAAATCATTATTAATACTTAAGCTAAAATATGATTGGTCTTACAAAATGCTGACCTTAACCTATTACAACTCAATTTTAAAAATTCAAATGATTGACGTGAAGTTTTCGAAGGCTTGAAATCTGTATCACGAATATCCATCTAGTTATAACATAAAAATTAAAATAAAATGTTAATTCATACATGATTGGTTTTTCAATGGAATATCAACCAATCACATATACACTTTCTCATATTCTATTTATTATAGGTAATGTATCAAAAAAATTCTAAAATACATGTAATGAAAATAATATGAACTAAGAGTAAATAAATAAATAACATTCACATAAACCTGCAAATAAGTAAGACTACATTCATATAAACTTGTTTGGTTATTTTGACGTCAAAATAATCTCTACCATCTTCTTTATTTTTGCTAAAAAAGCTAAATTCAATTATTATAAATTAAATATTTGATTTTTTTGATATAATCAATAAATTGATATTTTGATATAACTATTTAATGATTAATACTCATTTTGTTGAAGTGATGTGTATATATCAACTCTGTGAATTCTACTTCGGACATATAGTTGATATAATAGTTTTTATTTCTTTCAAACGTAGTTTATGTTATTAAATGCAGTGACATTCATGTAATTGATGTTGTTAAGCTCTAAACCCTTAACCAGTTAGCAATTCGATTTAATTTACAATAAAACAATTTTCCATTAAATCTTTTATTAATTTCATGATTAAACTCCAAATTCATAAAAGTATAATTAAGCTCCAAATTCAGAAATCGATGATCTCGATTACAAAAAAAATTGTAAAAATTATTATTGTTTAAATAATTTTTTGTTGTCTCATGATTCTTTAAAACATTTTTTTCTGGTACCGAAGACCTACTTACATATATCAAGAAAAAAATTATTCAAAGATTCTCTGCATTTCATTATTTTTAGGAAATTTGCAATTCTCAAAGTCTTAATAAAGAACAATCATGGTAATTTCATAATCTAACAATATGGTAAAACAGTGGAAAAAAATTCAAGAATATATTAAATCTACACACGTGTCTCAATTTATCATCGAAAATATTTGCTTCTAAAATATTTTATTAACCTTTGATAGGAATTGGAATTTTAGTCTCTATCAACAAATCAATTATTTCGTACTGGTTATCCCCATTTGGACCAATTATTGTATTTTCTATTTTAAAGTACATATAAAAGTTTATCTTATTATATAATTTTTAGTTGTCAAAATTAGCTATCAACAGAATTGTAACACGTGTCAATTGTATCGATAAATATTTTTAAACAAAATAATGTAAAAGTTCTAAACCTATCCTAAAAAAGAAACAATATAAGTAAAAAAATATTATTTATATATTCATAAAAAACATTAAAAGTATTTTTAATTTATTAAATTATAAACATAATTCTGTGGGAAACTCTTTTTTTTAATATACATTAATTCAGAAAATGACTTAAATTTCTCTATCCTATTGAAAAATTGTTAATTTTATTTATAAAATTTGACCTTCTGATCTCATCAAATCTCGAGACATGTCAAAACTGTAATTAACATGATAGCCACATGTTCAACTAATTGATAAGGTTTTAACACATATTCCATAGTTTAAGCTCAATTTAAAAAGTGGTATTGAAAAGAGCTATATTTGAAATTCCTCCTTTTAAAAAAATTGTAAAACTGTAGCTAAATCTTATGGATGTTTCCTATAAATATAAGTCATATGTGATATTAGCTATAATATATTTTTTTGCCAAAAAATTAGATTTTATATATGAATACTTAACATATATTTTAGACTTCAAAGTCTAACTTTGTATGCTTAAATTTATGATTAAATTTTAAAGTATTATTTATATACAATTTGTAATAAAAGCTGCTAAATTTGTAATAAAAAGACATATATGAATTAACATGTATATCACAAAGATTAATCTAGGAACAATCTATTATTAAATTATTGAGCTATCCGATGTTACAATTTTTTCACATTCAATATAATCTCATTCACATAAGAATAAAAAAACTACATACACTAGAACTTCTATAAGTTAATACTCGGTAAATTAATAATCTCTATAAATTAATAAATTTCTCCGGTCCCAAGTTGTAAATAGTGTAATTTTGGATACTATTCGATAAAATAATAAATTAATAACTTTTTCAAAAATCCCATGTAAAAATATGGTCCCATCAATATCATAAATTAATAATCAAATAAATTAGTATATATATATATATATATATATATCTTAGAAAATCTAGTGAAATATGAATCTATTGTTTTTTGTTTGTTCTTGAATTTACATTCTTGTTGGAGAGCATCTATAATCTTTCTGACTACATCAAAAACTTCTGGTGTTGTCTTCTCGAATCGCATCCAAAAATTGTAGGGAGTTCTTGACGCGATAATTGTTTCCTTATGTGTAACTGGTTCTAAAGGTACCGTCATATCTTCTTCGACTTCATCATCACCTTGAAAAATAGTAGCAGCAATTTCTTCTAAACTCTGAATTTCTGATAAAAAATCCTCTTCATAAATTAATATTTTATTAATTTATCGATAAATTAAAATCTCTATAAATTAATAAAATTTCATGGTCCCGACTTTATTAATTTATAGAGGTTCTACTGTATTTGAGAAGATATACGAATACTTAAACGAAAATTAATTATTTAATTTATAATATTTTTATATTAAAAGTAAAAAAAATATTATATTTTTCACATCATATGTGATATTGTTTTCTATTTTTTTTTCCTACATGGGTTAGAAAAAATTA
Source organism: Camelina sativa (assembly GCF_030686135.1). Lineage (NCBI taxonomy): Eukaryota > Viridiplantae > Streptophyta > Magnoliopsida > Brassicales > Brassicaceae > Camelina > Camelina sativa. The sequence continues at coordinate 3,148,039 of NC_141895.1, read as the reverse complement.
ATTTAGAAACCCGTCCTAATCTAGTTTACATAGAAAATTCAGCTGAATATTAATTATCCATATTTGAAATACTGTATCATGTTTAGAAATAGTTAATAACAAGATTTTGACATGTGTACTGTGAATGTTAATTATCTAGTCTTATTATATAAAGTTGGGTTTAAAAGTTAGTCATTAATAAGATTTTGACATGTGTCAAGTTATCAATCTGAGATTTTGACATGTGTAAATATTTAATAGTAATAAATTCAAAAAAAATATTTAATAGGAGAATTTGATTACAACAAAAAGAAAATATTTTGTTTTTAAAAATATTAATAAAGTAAAAAGCTAATTATAAAAAATTTCAGAATTTAGAAAAAAAACAAAGTTTTTTAAAATAATTATAAGGAGATTATATATATATATATATATATTGCATAAAATTCGAAATTATAATATTATTTACTTATTTTTAATTTTAAGTGATTAATTATTAAAAAAAAGGATTAAGGAAAATATATTTTTAATTATTAATTCTAAATTTTGTACTCACTTCTATATAATCAAAGATCGCCTCATATTTAAATATATATATTTTTTTTGTCAACAAAAGATTAGCTCAAATGAGCCAGTGAGGTGGGAAATTGTTTACAAACAAAACATGGTGCGAATAACCACGCGCTTGACGTGCAGGTGAATCCGCATTTAAATAATTTATTTAAAAACATTGATTTCAACTTTGTTTAATTGGGAATATATTTTAATGGAAAGGTAAATTTTTCTTATTTTCTTAAACCAAAATTTTCTACTATTTTCTCCCTTTTCAGTTGGGAATAGATAAGATTATTATGTTGACCAAAAAAAAATTAATATATGAGTCATCTTTTTCTAATACTGTATTTTAAAATTTATTGTAATATTTTTAAATTGTTTTAATTTATATTTTAATCTTTGAATGATTTGGGATTCATATATTAACATGCTTATAATTTTCTATTGTTTATTTAATTATGCCAACATAATTTTCTTTCAATTTCTCAACCTTAATTGGTGGTCATAACCTTTTTTTTTTGCAAACATAATTGTTACCATTATTCATCAACCTAATGAATTGATAAAATAGGCTAGTCAAACACAAGCGTACAACAAACATAGATATATAGATTTGAAAAAAAAAAATCGTTGTTGATAGATCTATAAGAGCTCAAAGACTCTGACACCCTGGTTTGCGGAAATGTTTAAAAGAATTGATTTAGCCACATACGTCATCAAAATGCACTTATTTTTTCAGTCAAGGGTCTTGAAAGAACTTCATGATGGGAGACCTTTCTGGAAGTGATTAACGAAATTGCGCGAGTGAGGACAAAACACAAGAAAATATCATTTGTTGATTTGTAAGGTCGGCAATCAAGTTTTTAAAGACTTCCAGACGTAACAAACCGGCCATCGAATATGGGTTGGTCCACAAGCCGGGAATAGATGTAGGGCCACTTGGGAAGGTGGGCCCATGGACTGAGAGTAGACATGGGCTCACTAAACAATGTGGCGGTTGAAGCGTTACAGAGACAGAGGCTACATCATGATGTGTCAAAGACACTTCCACGAATACATTGAGAAATTTAGCATTATTTACTATCAAAAGATTTTGTGACGATTGAAAAAGGTTTTGACGTTTATTGGTCGTCAGAGCAAGCTATTTTGAGATAACAAAAAGACGTGAACATTTTCTCTCCACACAGGATGAGGGCAGAGCCGAGGTTCTCTCTATGGTGGAGAAGGTTGGACACAAGGTTATCTACCCAACAGAGTAAGGTGGAGGAGGTTAGACGCAAGGTTATCTCTCCAAGGGAGGAAGATGGAACCAAGGTTCTCTCCATGATGGAGGAAGTTGGACGCAAGGTTCTCTCCATAAGGGAGAGGGCAGAGCCGAGGTTTTTTCCATGGCGGTCATACATTATTGTGATGATACATCATTGATTAGTATATTATGTTATTTATAAACACATTAAGCCAACTATTTTACTTTCACTTTGGCATAGTTACTATCACGAATACATTGGGAAATTTAACATTAGTTACTATCAAAAGATTTTTTTGTGAAGTTAGAAAATTGTTTTTACTTTCATTGGTTGTCGGAACAAGCCATTTTGAGATAGCCAAAATACGTGAATATATTTTCTCCACATAGGAGGAGGGCAGAGCCGAGGTTCTCCCTATGGTAGAGAAGGTTAGACACAAAGTTATCTCCGCAAGGGAGGAAGGTGGAGGAGAATAGACGCAAGGTTATCTTTCCAAGGGAGAAAGGCGGAGCCAAAGTTCTCTCCATGGTGGAGGAGGTTGGACACAAAGTTCTCTCCATAAGGGATGAAGGCGGAGCTGATGTTTTCTCCATGGTGGTCATACATTATTGTGATGATACATCATTGATTAGTATATTATGTAATATATTTTTTATTCAAAATGTTTTTTGAGCCAACAATTTTAGTAATTAAAAAACTATGCAGAAGTGAAAGTAATATATTTGGCTTAATGTGTTTACATAAACAGTTTCTAGATGGTGATAAAGCATATTTTTGTAACATACAAAAGTACATTTAGGTATAAAAATATATACTTTTAATAGTAACATACATTAAAGATTTGTAAATGGATATAAATCAGTGTATTATAACAAAAATAAAATTTATATATAACATACAACAAATTTTAATAAATTTAATTTCATTTATAAAACTTTAAACCCGCACAGACGGTCTTCATCTAGTTTTATTAAAAAATACTGAGAATTGGTCGAAAATCGAGATAACCGGTAGGAAATGATTGGTTTGGTACAAACAACTGCGGTTAAGAAATCATCATGCCTTTCCACGAGGAAAATCGCACTTTAGTTGGGGCGGATCGAACGGTGTAACCCGCTCTTTAGAAAATACCCACCCGTTTTTAGTAATTCGGGTAATCTCTGACCCGGAAATTTCTCTTTCTCTGTCTCTCTTTCCTAAAGTAACAAACTTTAAATTTTTCTGAAATCAAAATCTGTGTGGACGAATCAATCAACCCTGAGAAGCCTTCTTCAATCCTACGCATCGTTCTCTCATTTCACCGATTTTTTTCTTGCCCTTTTCCTTTGAACCAAATCATCTCCACGTGATCTGATCGGTTTTGTTTTCTTTTTTTTTTTTACAAAATTAGGGTTTTTGTTTATGTTCTAATCCGAATCCCTCAGTTTCAATTAAGATCGGTGATGCAATTCGAAGGCTTGATATGAAAAGATCTGAAGACTTGATGCCACAACTTGCGTTGCGTGGATTCCGAGACAACTGTTGATGGAAAGAGAAACGGAGCCAAGTTTGTCGGAAAATTCGAGAAGAAGCGATCGAGAAGATGTGAAGATTATAGAGTGGGAAGAATTCGACCATGAGCTCACGAGGTTATGGAGTCTTTCTTCTGCTCTGAAGTTAGCCACAGAGAAGAAGCAAATCCTCCAGCCCAAACTTGAGTCTCTTATTCAGGTTTTTTTTCTCTTTACCCTTGTGTTTTCTTTTTGGGCATTGTCTGGTTTTTTTAATTCATTTCTTAGTTCGAAAGTATAGATTTTTATAAGTGGCATTGTCTCAATTTTGACTACTTTGTTGGAAAGCATAGATTTTTATTAGTGGCGCTTAATTGTGTAATTGATGCACTACTTAGCATTTGAGACTTTCGACCGCTCTTTTAGAAGTTTATTGTTACTGACTTTATCCACTCAATGAGCTTTAATTGATTAGCCCGCGGATTAGCGGGCGGCTAAATTTCGGGCAGGTTAGTACTGAGTCATTGAGGCGCACTAATGAGCTTGAAGAAATGCGTCAGAGGCTGGAAGCAAGAAAATTGCTGGTGGACAAGACATCAGTTGCTTGCAAAGTTACTGAGCAGGATGTTAAAAAGAAAGAGGAGAATCTCAGTACAGAAGTGAGATCTTTACTGGTGGGCGGCACAACTCTTTCCTTCGCGAAAAGCAAATTGCAGGTATTACCTCATTCAATGCAAACTAATCTTCTTAGGAAGACAAATGCATCACTTTGTACATTTTCTATTAGGATCTTGGTTTTAAATTAGTTGTTTCACATGCTTCTTTGTTCCCCTATCTTCCATTGGCCCCATCTTTGTAGTTCATTTTTTCATTTCTATCTGCGTTTCCTGACTTAAGTTTTCTTCATTCAACTGTCTCGTAGCTCTGTTATGAGTAAATGATTTGATGAAAATTGCTTCGAGAAGGCAAACTGATTTTCTGCAGTATTTTCTCCATGCTCTGACCAATTGGTAAATCATTGAATCATAGATACTCAGTTTAGCTTTTTGTGTTTCTGTCATAGGAGTCAAACTGCCAACTAGAAGGTGAAAGTGGTTATGCACATCTAAAGATTGTAACGAATAAGCTGAGGAAGAGGCAGCAGTACATGATATCTCAAGTTTCATTTATATATCCCTTGAAGATTGAGGCTGGACCTTCACAAGACCAAGAACTGGAATCATTTCCAGGTGGCAGTAGATTAGGTCAGTTGTATACTTCGAGTTTAAGAGCTTTTAGAAGTAATAAACTTTTAATGCATGCCTTTATCTTGACTTCATTCAGCCTGGTATTGATATCAGGACTAACTTTGCCTTTGTTGTCGAGTGTTTGACAAAAGTTCTTAATCGCAGCATCTTACCTTCTTGTCATGCTTATTTATTATCTACGGATTTTGTAGTAACTAAGCCTCTGTGTCAAGGATCCGTGAGAATTCTGGGGTTGCCTTTTAGTATGGCCCCGTTTACAAAGATGAGCTTCTTCACCGACAAGAAAGAAGTTCAGAAGTTGGCAACTGCCCTAGGATATGTAGCCCATGTATGTTCCGTTCTCTTTCTTTTTACCCGATTTAAGCATTAAAACTTGCTTTATACTTTGATTTTTTTGTGCAGCCTTAAATCTCTTTGCTTGGTTTTCAGGAATCACTGCTCATGAATTCAAACTAAATTATGTTATATTGGTTTAAAAATTCTTGGTAGAAAAAATACTAATGGCTTCCTGTTTGGGTTTTGCAGGCCGTGTCCCTAATAGCTCCTTACTTGAGAGTGCCTATTCGTTATCCTTTGCGCCTTGGTGGTTCGAAAACATACATTCGAGACTATGCACCTTACATTGAGCCTTCATCATCAGACATGTCTCTGATTTCCACTCTTTCCCAAAATTCTAAATTCGTAGAGTTCCCTTTGTTTCTGGATGGTCAAGATACAACTCGAGCTGCCTATGCTGTCTTTTTATTAAACAAGGTTAGTTAAACAAAGTTTTCGGTATTGTTCCTCTTCCTGATGCTTGAAACAGAACAATGCATAGTTTGCCCCTCCCCTCATCTTATCATAGTTATCATATCACAGAACATTGAGCAACTCTTGAACTTTGTGGGGGAAGATAGTCTAGGACCACGTCAGGTTCTAGCAAACCTGAAGGAGCTGATCCGAATCATCCAATCTCCAGATTATATCAATTATTTATGATAATGATGAAGATATCCATCACTGTTTTGTCCTCACGTAGATCGATCCATTCCGTCTCACACACTGTTTTCTCCTCAAGTCAGACACTTTGTGGAGGTAAAAAGGTCAGATTATTTATTTCGTTAGAGAACTTTTTAGACATGGAACTCTTCTCCTTAGGATGAGACCCATCTCTCTAAGTGTGATGTTTTTTGGTTTGGAGGAGAGACGGGCAATAAACAAAAGCAAGCGTAGTCTATTATACAGTTCTTTTGAAAGTTCTAACAGATGTATTAGTTTTGTTTTTCCTTTTTTTTTTTTTTTTGGTTTTTTCCTTGTATCATTTGAAATATGTTTGAATTTGTAAGTTAATAATGAGCCTGTTGCATGAGTCAGTACAAATTTCAACGTACTGTTGGAATGTGAATGTGTAACGTGTGAACTGTGAAGTGTGTGAATTGTGATGGGTGATTCAGAGGCAACAAAACACAATAGACCAAGGGTAAGATGGGAAACTTGACAAGTAAAAAAGAAAGAAAATGGACCAATAAGAGCGTTAGACGAGGATTGTACTTTAATGTTCGCTCAATTACTCTTTTTTTACTTTCCATAACTTTCTCACCTCTCCTCTTCTCAACTCCCTTTCCTCTCTCTCTCTCTCTCTTTCTCTCTGGAACCGTTAAAGGTTTAGGTTTGTGTTCTCTCAACAACAACGATGGTGAGCTCCTCAGACACGACGAATACGATCTCTGTTTCTTTTCTATCAAAGAGGTCTCGATCTCCTGAACCACCCCATCAGAAGCTCACTCTCAAGGTCAAGAACCAACAGGTCCGTTCTTTATCTTTTCAACATTATTTTTTTTTCCTTTTATTTTTCTTTCCTCTTCATCTGACCAAAATTTACAAAACCCCATCTTTGCTTTTTTTTTTTTGTTTTTGTACAATTTTTTTTTGTATTTTTGGTATTTCCTTCCTTAAAAAACCTCTATATATTGACAAATTTATATAAACGCATTTTTTTTGTTTTTTTGTTTTTTTGGGGGGGATGGAACAGGGATCAGAGGATATATACAAAATTGGAGCTCATGCACATCTAAAGAAACTAATGACTGCTTACTGTCGAAAGAGAAACTTAGAGTACAATACTGTCCGATTCCTCTACAACCATAAACCCATCAAACCACGACAGACTCCTGCTCAGGTCTGGTCTCATATTTTTAAGCTTCTAGAAATTAAGCAGTGTTTTAGTTAATTAAAATATAATAATTTCCACAGCTGAGGATGGAAGAAGAAGATGAGATCTTGTTGGTCATGGAACTAGGTGGTGGCGGTCCTTATACTCCTTGTTGAGATCTCGCCGGAATTTATCCCCCGGGAAAGAAAAAGAAAAGAGAAGAGGCGCTTTTAGGGTTTCTTTAATTAGAATTTTAATTACGACCACTTTGGTTTTTGTTATGTTGAATCTCTAAAAGTCTTTGTCTGAAAACATTGTTGTCCAGTTGTTCATTTTGATTCGTAATATTTTTAGATTTTGAAGGAAAATTAATTATTACTTTTCTCTCGGTAAAATAATTTGGTCTTAAACTCTAAATCTAAAAACCGGTATATTGACAACGCTTCAACCGGTTGACAACATAAACCGGGAAATAGTTGGAATTGATTTGACGTTCCCGTGAATTAACCAAATTGTATGGTAAAGAGTAAAGACTAAAGAGAGTTATATTATCTTCTTCGCTGCTGCAATAAACAATAACATCTATGTTAAAAATGGTGGTAAAATGTACAATGAAGGTGTCCCTTTTCGTCATTTTGGTTTCCACTGTTACTACTATCAGTGTTCATGGCTTCTCTACGACGCTTGAAGGTCCGTTTAAGCCCGAGACAGCTCCGCTCGACCCGAATCTTAACCCGGTTGCATTCGACTTGCCAGAATCAGACCCGAGTTTCGTACAACCCAATTCAGAGTTTCAGCCTGAACAAATCTCCGTCTCTCTCTCTTACAGCTTTGACTCCGTCTGGATTTCTTGGGTCACAGGTCTTTCTTTTTTGACTCTTCAACTTTTCTTCTTTCTTTATATTTGTTCCCCGTAGATTTGGGTATCTACTAAAAAGGTCGAATCTTTATACTTTAAACATTTCATTACATGAGTTCATTGTCCATAAAGTTGTAATCTTTCTGAGGTAAGATCTGGATCTAACTGTGTTTGTTCCAACATCAAAATTTTTTGTCTTAAAGTTTCATCCTTTAGCTTCCAGAAACTATTTGCTTATATTCTTTCTATTTCTGCATTTGTCAGAACTCTGAACTTGTGTTATTACTACAGGGGAATTCCAAATTGGCGAAGAAGATTCTCTTCCTTTGGATCCTAACTCTGTGCAAAGCATAGTTCAATACCGTGAATTTAATGTCCTTACTAGAAGCAGAAGTGCAACAGGTCATTCTATTGTTTATAACCAACAGTATCCTCCTCAGAATGGTCTCAAGAACTATACTTCAGGCATCATTCACCATGTTCAACTCACAAATCTTAAACCAAGCACATTGTATCGCTATCAATGCGGAGACCCGTCTGTATCAGCGATGAGCAAAGAGTATTACTTCAGGACAATGCCTAAGTCTACATCAGAGAATTACCCTCACAGAATCGTTGTGGCTGGAGACTTAGGTCTTACTTACAACACATCAGCAACTTTGAGAAGTATTCTATCTAACCATCCTGATCTTGTGGTTTTGATTGGAGGATTCAGCTACGCTGACACTTATCTCACGAATAACTCTAAACTACATTGTAGTTCTTGTCAATGTGGACACAATGGGAGCAGTTCTGATTGTGATTCTTGTTATTCTAGTGGAGAAACTTATCAGCCTCGCTGGGATTATTGGGGAAGGTAAATGAAGATGCTTGATTTATGATTGTGAATCCTTTGGTGGTTTTGAACACTAAATTATTGGTGGGGTTTTGATGACAGGTTCATGGAGCCACTCACTGCTAATGTTCCAACCATGATGGTAGCTGGAGATCACGAGATTGAGCTGCAGATCGGTAGTAATTTGACGTTCAGTGCATACAGTTCAAGATTTACATTCCCTTCAAAGGAAAGCGGTTCTTTCTCACCATTATACTATTCTTTCAACGCGGGAGGAGCTCATTTCATAGTGCTCAATTCATATACACCGTATGATAATTCATGTAAAGTTTCTCCAGGTTTTGATTTTGCTTTCTTTTAGGTTAATATTGTGGTTGAAATGTGTTTCTAATTTTGCCTAGTGCCTGTTCTCCGACAGCTGATCAGTATATTTGGCTTGAAAGGGATCTGAGAAACATAGATAGATCAGAAACTCCATGGGTTGTGGCAACTTGGAGTCTTCCTTGGTACAGCACATTCAAAGGGTATTACAGAGAAGCTGAACCCATGAGGTTAATTCTTGAAGACTTGCTCTATAGCTACCGAGTTGATATCATCTTCAATAGTCAGGTAAGATGTTGTTCTGTGGGAGTGTTCATTTGCTTTTGGGGAACATGTTCTTCTTCACACTAACTACATCCCGCAAAACCTGAATTAGGTTGATGCCTATGAGAGGTCAAACCGAGTCTATAACTACGCTTTAGACCAATGTGGTCCGGTTTATATATCAACCGGTGCAGGAGGAGCTGGGAAGCTGGACATTGAGCATGTAGATGACCCAGGAAATTGTCCAGATCCTTCTCAGAACTACTCGTGCAGAGCCAGTGGCTTTAACTTCACGTTAGAGCCTATAAGCGATGAGATTTGTCCGGTTAAGCAGCCAGACTATAGCGCATACAGAGAGAGCAGCTTCGGTTTCGGTATGCTAGAAGTAAGTTACTAGATCTCTCCCTATTCTTTATCGCTTGATGTTCAAGTAACCTACTGAGATTAGTTCCTTGGGGGCATAAGCGTACTTGAATCTATTGACTCTAAATCACATTTTTTGCTTTTTTTACACATGAACTCAGAACCGGTTCTGTTATTTTCTCCGATTGAACCAGTTCCAGTGTGCCAAGGGCCAACCGCTAATACTTTTGGCATTTTGTAGGTGAAGAATGAGACCCATGCATTGTGGAGCTGGAACCGGAATCAAAACGTGTACTATCTCGCCGCAGACATTATATATATTGTACGTCAGCCTGACATATGCCCGGTTTACAACTAAACCAAGTAGTTAGACCGGTAGGTTTTTGTAAAAATTTTACAGTTAACTTTGCCATTCTCATCTGTAACTCAACTTTGGTTAGAAGTTAAAACTAGTACGGATCTGTTCATTCTGAACTCAGAATCAGTTATAGTAGCAATTCGTTTAACACACTTCATGTACGATTCTTTATAACGAAACTTGTGAATGACTTTAAAAAACAATATCTGAAAGCAAAAATACTTTAATAACTTTCCAAACAAGGCAAACTGTTGTAGTCATATTTTAAACTTAATTGTCAAGAGAGTCAAATTCACCAGTACAAACTGTGAAGAACGTCAAAACCTTATCTTGTCCTTTTCACCTATATATAAGAAAGAAAATTCCCACCTCTGGGAATCTCAGATACGTTCGTAAAATAAGATATAAGCTTCAGAACGGAGAACTTCTTCAAAAGAAACACGTCGAACCCAAGCATCGCTTGCGTGATACCATATTGATGCGTTAGGTTCTTTAATATCAGACTCCCTCCTCGCCTTGTCACCTCCTCTAATGTAAGCAACATAATGACCTCCTCTCATTGTCCCTCGATGCTCCACTAACCCGGCCAACCTATAAACCGGCTGGTCTTCTTCGGTCCACCTAAAGAGAGTAATAAAGGACAAGCAGAATTTATGATTGTTCAGACCAAATGTGGTAAACATTAAAGGAAGAGATTATGCTAACTAAGTCTATAGAGAAAATGGGCATTTACCTAGTATTATCCATAAATTGGCTAAGATCGAGGAACTCTTTGAAGTCAACATGGCCACGTGACTTGCTTAGCCTGCCTCGAGCATCTTGACTGAACCTTTTGAGATGTATAGTCAAGACAGGTGGTGCCTTGTTTACAAGTACCCTTTTAGTAGCAGCTCTTTTTACTATCACTTCCTCAGAATCTACTGCCGCCTTGTCTTCCCAGTTTTCACATTCATAGCCATTGGCTAGTTGAGAACTGATGGTTTCTCCACCGAGGATAGGAGTCTCAGTAACATAAGAAGTAATTGGATCTTGCTTTGCATCTGAATCTCCCAGAACTCCATCATCTATAACGTTTTTCTCTTTCTTGCAGTTTAGCAATTCTGTGACTCCGGCTTTATAGTTGTTTTCGACATCTATGCATTCATCAATAGCCGATGCCGTACTAGCTTCAGTTTCATCCACCCATCCATTGCTCAATCCTACTTTAGCTTCTCTCTTTTCTCTCAACCGCTGGAGTTTTAGGTTCTTCGAACAATTCTCACAATGCCAAGCATTGTCTTCTGACAAAATCTCAGGCTTGGTGAACTGAGCCAAACACCCATCTACAGACACTGGTGAATCCGAATCAGCAACAACTTCAGGATCAGAGTCTCTGCTAGCAGCCATAAAATCAACTTCAGAAACTTTAGCTTTAGATGGCGGTCCAAAAACAGGTCTTTCAGGGACGTTATACATTATGCTAATAAAGTCAGCATAATCTCTGTCTTGTTTATTGTCACAGCTCATGAATGATGAATAAGCTTCACCTTTACCAGGCCTAACTGTTTTCTCATTACTGCTGATAGCCATAAAACCCGCTTCAGACACTTCAGATTGTGATTTCGGTCGGTAAAAAGGTCTTTCATATATCTCAAGCTCGTCAAGAAAACTGCGAAAGTGAAAATTATCTATGTCTAGTTCATGGTCACCATTCACGTATGACGAGGAACCTTCACCCTCACTTGCTTGAACTGTTTTATCATTACTGCTGACAGCCACAAAACCAGCTTCAGAAACTTCAGCTTTAGATGGCAATCTGAAAACAGGTCCTTCAGGTATCGCAGGCTCGTCAAAAAAACTGCTAAAGTCAACATAATCTATTTTTGGTTCATGATCACTGCTCACGTTTGACGAGGAACCTTCACCCTCGCTTGCTTGAACTGTTCCATTATTACAGGAGATGCTAGTCTCATCGATTTGTACATGGTGGCCCCTCACATATGATGAAGCCCCACCTTTAACTTCTGCAACTGTGTTATCATCATAGGATATGTCATCTTTATAAGGCATGTACAGAATCTGAGAATCTGCAACCATCAATGGAAGCTCTTCATCAGCCAATAGATTTCCAGATGAAGAACTTTCCCCTAAATCAGGATAACCGCAAATTCGAGCCTCATCATCAATCTCTGAGGAAATCCCACTTAGATCTGTGTCTTCATCAGACTGTGTATCTTCTTCATCTGATACAGCTTCTCGTTTATCACCTTTTTCGGTATCAGGTCCAAGCAAATCCTCCGAAAAGCTATCATGTTTGGTATCAGATTCTGTTGCAATACCAGAGACTTGCATATCATCAAGGCTCATAGCAGAAGGGTTCTCTAAGATGGGAACAATGGAATTGTGATCCGATGCAGGTTTAGCTGACACAACTTCTGAATCTTTGCTGACTCCCCCGTTATTATCAACCTTTTGTTCAGGAGAAAGGGTTTGTTGCTTTTCAGGAGGAGACTTCTTGGACGGAATAGGTAAAGAGAGATCCAGAAAGGGTTCAAACACTTTTGAGGAATGCCCACATTCCAAACAAGAAACAGTGCTCGAAATTTCACCTCCAAATACAGAATCTATGAGAGTAGGTTTCTGATGTGTAAAACTGTCATCATCACTATCAGAATCACAAAGCTTTTGCCTCATTCTGATTCTTCAAAGCTCAAGCCGTCCAACAAATACCTTAGCAACTCGTGACTGTCATGCTGCTGATATCCCCTAAATTGGGGAGCCTGATAACAAACAGAAAAGAATAAGCGTTTTGGATTTATTGCATTCCTGAAAAAGCCTACCTTTGATTTTGTGTCTTCAAATAATTCCTTCAAGGAAGAAACGAGAGGCCCGCCACGAAGCATATCTTCTTTCAAGAAGTGCTCACGTAATTGATCCAAAGAGAGAAGGTTCTGCATTACAGAGTTAAAGAAACATGTGTTCCCAAGGTTAATTAAACCTCTTACAGCATATACATCTCTTGCTTCTCGTGTACCACCAGTGAAACCACCACTTCCTGACCATAAATTTTTAGTTTCGACTGTAGGGGAGGACGTGTTTGAAGATCGTTCTCTAATCAATTCCACAACTTCCAGCAACAAATCTTTCTTCTCACCATCCTCTTCTTTCTCAAAAGAGACAAGTGATTTGCATGGGAAACACCATCTTAACTGAGGATTTTCACACTGAATCACCAAACGGTGACGCGTCAACTTGAAGTGCTGCACAACATGACTCTGAGATCCAGTCGGCAAACCAACATCTCCACAGACGTAATAGCCACATTCCAAGCAAACCCAAATAGCCTTTCTAGCAGAAAAACAAAACCCGTTGTTTCCACTCATGCTCCACTTACTTCCTCCTCTCTTCACGAGCACTCCTTCGTTACATTCTCCACACTTGATATGTTGAGAGGATTCAATCGTTTTCAACAGCTTATCCAAATTAACATATTTATCAAAATGGACACAAGATCTTTTTTCCATCATTGGCCCAACAACCTCCTCAGTTATCACCACGCTTTGCTTAGTTACCATCTGGGCACAGGTTGCAGGCCGTCTCAAATTTGGAGGCTTTTGACCCTGCCCACCATATATCAAAAACTGCGTAAACACCACTATATACAGAACCATGTTAGCTTTAACTATATAAATCAAATCACAGCTTAGCAAATAAACAATGAAGAAGCATTAAATGAAGCCAAACAGAGAGATAAACAGATAAAGCTCGAAACTTTAACCAGAATTCAGATATAGACAAAAAAAAAAAAAAAGAAACTCATCCCGCAATTAAATACTATACACCAAAAGCATATATAGTAGTAGGAAACGAGAAAACTAACAGGATCAAACACAACCAATAAGCAAAAACAAGCAAAGTCTCTACACTTACGATAATCGAACAAACACAAGTAAATCAGAGGATTCTTACACACATTACAAAAAAGGTTCGAACTTTTTACGAAATATACACAAAAATTTGCTTCGTATGTCAAAACTATCCAACAAAGACCTCAAAATCCAAAGTTTTCAAAATCTTCTTCCATGGGTCTAAACAACTAAAAAAGTTGAGATTTTTATCAATCTAGACAAATCGAAACGCTAAAGACTTGTAGTCAAGTAGACATTAAACGCAAAAACAGATGCTTTTTGAAACTCTATTCCAAAGCAAAAAAAAAAAAAAAAAAAGCAGAATCCAGATATTTTACCCTTAAACCCACAAAGTAGAAGATTCAAAGAGGTTTCAGGGGAGAGAAGACGGAAGACGAAACAACGATGTACAAGAGATTAGAGAAACTAACCTAATCTAGGGATTTGTAAAAGATAAAGCTCAAAAGGGTTTGTAACAAGTTCGTTTTCTTTTTTTTGGCCAACGTTGCGAAGGGGACAGAGTTGAAGGGAGTATATTTATATTCCGTATCTTACTCGGACACAGAGAGAGGGAGACGAAGCGAGCCCCAATATTCACAAGGGGGATAATAGGGACAAGAACTAACCAAAAAAATAATAATTATCTTCAGTAAGTAAAAAATTTAGAGTAGAAAATTACGAAAGTTAAAAAAAAAAAAATTGTTAGTATTTATGAGATGTAATTATTAGTTTATAGCATTAATACATATATATTGATGCCGGAGAAAAAATATACTAATATTTACTTAGAAAAAAGGAAATCAAATTTACTTTATAAAAACTAAAAGGTAAGGAATCTATATCTCATAATTATGTTTACATATATCTCAGAGTTTTAATACATATAGAGTTGTAATGAGAATATTTATATATATATATATATATATATTAAAATAAATCTTCAAAATTGTAATACTAAGAATGATGAACATTTAAGGGTGAAGTTATCAGATTACTATATGGTAGAGGATTATATATTCACAAGAACGATGCAAGAGTAAAATCATAAACAAGTGGAATGTGATTTAGGGGAATAAGTTTTTGTTTTTTGTTTTCGGTCAACAAGCAATAATACTATATAAAATAGAATTATTGCGTCATTTTTCGAATAAACTTCCATCGCTGATCAGTTCATATACTCTACATTTAAATGATGAATTATTGGAACTTGGAAAGATTAAAAACCTAAAAACTTTGATTTTTTTTTTGTTAATTCGTGTCATCATTTTGTTGTTATTTTTTTTATAACAAATATCTAATATATGTTACTGTTTCAACTAACAACAATAATTACAATTGTAAAAACAAAAATTCTCGTTGGAACTGCATAACTAAGGAACCCGCCAGAACAAATAACCATATTTAGTAAACCCCATCAACTATTTATATAAAGCACCAAATTCGAATTCTAAAGAGAATTGATAAATAATAAAAACTAAGTGAAATCCATTTAGTTTACTTTGTTCTTTTTCATAAAATACATTAGTTATGTTGAAGAAAATATCGGTTTTGTACCTTGTTCTACTAATTATTTTTTCTTTTGAGGCGGTTACAATCAAAATGGAGATAGTTATATCAAATGATGCTATGCGTGTAAATCATGCATGGGGATGTTCTCCAAAATATCCTCAGTTTTGCCAGAAAACTAAGGTAAATCAATATACGATACCAATCTCAAAGAACATTGAAGCTTCACAGGGTTGAACTTTTTTAGAGATAAAAACAACGATTCGGAGTAATAACATATATCAAAAGATCTCAAAAACAAAACGTATTACGGAGAAGAAAAAGGCGGAAAAGATGTATTAAGATATCTTTATTGTATTTAATTATTGTCATATATACATATATTACTTTTATTGTATTCTATATATACATATTTTACTTTTATTTAATTATATGGTAAGAGATGTGTAATTTTTCCACCAAAACATAAAGAAAAGTGTGATTTGATTATTCTAATTTTACATTTCTGTAAAACAATACAGTCCGCGCGCCATCATTGATGGACTCATCATGGACACGAGTCGCACGATCAAGAATCTATATTTATATGGTTATATACATACGCAAAAATTATATTGTGTGTTTTTATAGTTACTAGGTTTTGAATGCATGATATGCTTGAATTTATTAGATATATTTTTATGAAAATTATATATGATTGATGACAGTAATAAAATATTATTTTATAACAAATTAAATTAGTATTATTATTTTGGAAAAAAAATGGTTAATTACATGAAGTATAAGTGAATACATGGTCACACATACTAATTATATTATTGTATACTCAACTACACGAAGTATATATATTATATGGTTACATGCATGAACTATATGACGTCATGTGTTCAACACCATAGACATACAATCTGGTACACTGATTGATTAATTCTGGTGAAGATCGGTGTTGACTCCGGCGTTGACCAAAAAAAATTCTAAAATTAAAAATTAAAAATAGAAATTATTATATTAAATCATTTATGGTTTTTATTAATTAAAAAATATTCTATTCAATATCTAATTATTTTTTATATATTTCCTAAATATATTTTAAATGTAAACTAGAGAACCCAAACCTTAAAAAAATTTCTAAAAATTAATTTAGCATATTGTAATTGTGTTAAAAAGAGTAAAAATGAAAATGTTCATATGTTAAAAGTAAATATTGTGAATTTTTTTTGTTGTTGTTTATATGTTAATTCAATATCTAAAGATATTTTTAAATATATTTCCTAAATATATCCTAAATGTAATATAGAGAACCCAAACCTTAAAAAAAAATTCTAAAAATTAATTTAACATATTGTAATTATGTAAAAGAGAGTAAAAATGAAAATGTCATATACTCAATATTTTGCATATTATTTTCTAATGAAAGTAATTGAATTTGATTTTATTGATTTTGTAGTAATTAAATAATCTGATTATGGGAGATTTATATATATATATATATCTTGAAAATAATTATAAATTGTTTTTATATCTTGAAAATCATTATAAATGATTTTATATCTTGAAGATTATTATAAATGATTTTTTTATTTTGAAAATAATTATAAATGATTTTTATTTAACTATTTACTTTAGCTTGAAAAATAAAAAGTAATTAATTATAAGATTGAATATATTAGAGATATATAAAAAAATATTTGGATATTGAATAGAAAATTTCTTTTAATCATGAAAATCCATAAATAATTTACTACAATAATTTTTTTTTTAATTTAGATTTTTTTTTTAAGTGTTGGTCAACGCCGGAGTCAACGTTGGTCTTTGCCGGAGTCAACATCGGTCTTTGCCGGAGTCAACATCGGTCTTTGCCAGAGTCAACATTGGTCTTCGCCGGAGTCAATTGACCGGTGTACTGAATTATATGTCTATGATGTTACCACATAACGTCATATAGTTCATGCATGTGGCTATGTAATACATATACTTTATGTAGTTGAATATACAATAGTATATTTGACATGTGTGACCATGTATTCACCAATAGTTCGTGTAGCTAGCCATCTTTTTTCCTATCATTTTCATTGTCAAAATTTATGGTAATTTTCATTGTTACTTTTACCAGTTGGTTCTTCGTTATACTCTTTTTTTTCTTCTTCCTCGTCAACTTTTCACATTCTTCCACTGAAAAACTTTTTTTTAAGACAACCACACAACTTGTTAACCCATCAAACTCTAAGAACAAAATTATTTCTTTTCTCATAAAATTTGTGAAATTCATGAAGAGCAGCATATTCAACACATGCATCCAATTATTAATAATTTTATCCATATGCTTATTTTGTTTTAGATCCACACGTTTACAATCTTCTCCAACCAAAATCCTTACTTGGTTTATAATATTTTAAAAACATAATAAAATATACTAATAATAATTTATTTAATATGAATCATATGATATATAGAAATATGAGTACACTATAAGAACATATTAATTATAAATAAATAATATCAATTATATTATATCATCAAATAATATCAACTGTATCATATTCTCAAATAATCGTAACCGTATATAACCATAACCGCTTGAACCGGAACCGTATTTAAACGTAACCGTTTATTAAACGGTTATAGTTAAGGTTAAACAAAATTTCTAACCACAACCGATGGTTAATAAACCATAACCGTGACAACCATAACACTGGTCATGCCTATGTATAGCTAATAAAACATGTGTGTTTGTCGTCCATCTTTCTTCTTTAAATTCCAAAACTTGACTCAAACATCAAATCAAGGTCTTGCGATGTCAATCCTTCTTCCTTAGACCCAAAAATAAAAAAATAATGAAAGAATATCAACTCATCTATAAAATCATACACAAAAATATGTTTTATAGCTCATAAGAAATAAAAAGCACAAACGTAGATAACTAAGATAATTTATGTTTTACATCAATATCTATAGTATTTTAAATTTTTAAAAGGTTTTGAAATATAAAATTTAAACCTTTTAAAAAGTTTCAATATTTATAATATTTTAAACTTTTAAAATTTAAAAATTATAATATTTAAAAACTTTTTAAAAGCTAAGAACTTTTAAAAGTTTCAATATTTATAATATTAAAACTTTTAAAATTTTTAAATATTATAATATATTTTTTTGAAACTTTTTAAAGTTTTAATTTGATTAAATAAAAAACTGGATCAAACCGAATATACTTTTAAACTTGGACGCCTGATAAATCAAGTTTTCCTGCTCATTCGTTGTTGGAAGCATATTAATCTTATTTATACTGGTTCTTAACCATTGTCTAAAAATTTTCTAGCAGATGTGGGATATTGTGCATAGTTCTTTTATTTCCATAAATTTAAAATTTTCCTTTTTCTAAAATTTTTTGGAAATTTAAAAAATGTTAATGAATGACATGTCAAATCATGATTGCTTGTTTAAAATAATTCTTAATATAGAAAATTCTTGAGATTTTAAAATATGTTAATTAGTGAAGTGTCTAATCACAATTAGAGGTTTACAATCTTATGTCCTTTAGGAGCTTATAGCTCATATCTTTTATTAGTATAGATGTTTTTTTGTTAATTAAGAACATATATTATACGCGGGGGTTTAAAGTTTAAATGTTAAAATATCAAAGATATTAACACAAACTACTACTTAAGTAATCTGTTTATGAAGTCATAATCCTAATTAATATACTAGATGGTACTGATATAGACAATACCGTTTGTATGTGTAATTTTTATTTTAAATGAATTTTTATGTTTTGAATAAATTATCATTACAGTTAAAAATAGAAAATTAGCATGACCAACAGTAGAATTAACTAGAGTTGCCCATACATGATACTTGATATTTGAAAACCAGATAATACAGAAATGAACATTTCTCTTTATATTTTTAACTTCTTCGATATATTTAAAAGATATAAATAGGCTACATGTAAACTAGTCAAAGGAAGCGACCACTAATTAACAACGACTGGGTCGAAGGAAGTGAGATTCATTGATTTCAGCCACGGCTTCTCCAAAACTACCGCCACGTAGTTTTTGCTGACGTCGCTGCCATTAACCTCGAGCAGAAGCCGGTAATTCACACCAGAGACTACTTGTGACTCACCGCGAACAACTTTCACGAAACTCAATCTGGATCTGGTCAGTTTGTCGTACTCGGAGACCGCGAATTGACCTATCTCGACAACGTGAGGATCCTTAGCGTCTTTGATGGGAGTCCAGCTGCCGAGCGCCACCACCACAATTACGTGAAGAGGGAGGAGGACGAGGGAGAGAATAAGAAGGAAGATTATCTTATTCATATTGTTGTGTAAGGAAACTGTGAGAGCTTTTTTTTTTTGCTAAATAACTGTGAGAGGCTGAGAGCTTTTGAGGGGCTTTTATAGTAGAGTGACTTCCAGATTTCTTGCAAGTTATTGAATTGAAACCTTGAATAACATAAGTGAGGCAAGTTATTAATTGAAACCTTGACTAAAATTTTTGGAATAAAAAATAGTTTTCTATCACAAAATTTAAAAAATAGAAAACAATATTAGTTCGTGAAAACCAAATAATTTCATTTCGTACAAATTACAAAATACAAACTTCAAACGCAAACGAAAGGTTATTCTTCTATTGTCGTCTGCCTTTTACATAAGGTACAATTAATGAGTGGGTTTTGTACCTTTGTTTACATGTATAAAATCATTATATTACCACAACACTAAAATGCAAAAAAAAAAAAAAAAAAAAAAACTGTGTCAACCCGCCATAGTTCTACACAATTTCGTTGACACGATGAAATAAAAGAAACTTGTTGTTGATCAATATCAATAGTATATTTTACTTTGAAAATAAACTTTTTGTTGATCAATATCATACTACGAAGAACAAACCAACTAATTGTATGAGTTAAGAAAACTAATAAAAACATAATTTGGCTGTAACTGGCACAGCTAGCAATATTGTTTTTGTAAACGATCTGATAAACAAAGTATAATTCAGTCTTTTTTTTTCTCATTAAAGTGTTTCAGTTTTTCTTCAGCTGTTTATCGAGTCGTTTGTTGCAAACTTGCGATGATAACAAAATCTTTAATAAAACTTTCGATATCTCTTAAGACGTGAAACTAATACTATAGGAAGAAAATAGTAAAATAACAGTATCGATATTTTAGAAGGATACACCAAATCTGTGTGCTAAAAAAAGAAAGGAACATAACAATATTGTCTCCCATCTCCTATATTATTTAAAGCTTCATAATCCCTTCAACAACACAACAACAAAAATCCAATCCTTTAATAAATAAATTTTAGCCTTTTTATTTTCTTGATTCACAAAAAAAAAGACATGGGTATGACTAAGAAATTAATGAAGGCTATAATTATGTATGTAACTCTTATTATGGTGTTCTTCACGTTTGCAACATTCAAGACCAATGCACAGGAAATAATAATAAGCTATGACGCTCTCGGTCAAGATCATGCATGGGGATGTAGTCCAAAGTATCCGAATTTACCAGCTTGTCAGAAAGAAAGGGTCAATCCCTAGGTTATCCGAAGTGTTTATACTTTATATCTCTTTCTGTTTGGTTGTTTTACGCCCTGAGTCTTTTCATTAAAATTTATGGTGGTGTTAATGTTAAGTCAAAGTTATCGGATAAGTGGTTTTTAGTATGTATATTTATGTGTCATATGTACATGTTTTATTATAAAGTAATTTAAAAGTATCACCAAGTACAACGTGTAATGCTGTATTTGATAAACGACCAAGAAAATTATTTATAATGTTCTTTGATCGAATTCGCTTTAATCAGTTCAAACACGTTTATATTGGACGAAAAAGAAAATACTTATATTTCTTAATGTTCTTCGGTTAATCCCATTCACATATCTGAATTGCTTACTGTAAAAAACTAAATTGACGAAAAACCAAAAACTGAAGTCATTGCAGTAGGAATTATTTTTACCGGGGTTGAAAACATAACTAAAATTTTTAAAAAACATAAATATAAAACATTTTATAAAACCATTGTACGAGTTTTCTTATCCTGAAATTAGAATCTATACAAAGAAAACAAAAAAAAGATTGTTTCGACTAGTTCTAATGATATAATTACAAATCGATTGAATTTTGTATCCTCAACTAAATCTTTCCTTTCCAAAACTTTCTCATTGTTTCCTGCATTTTCCTGAAAATAATTTTTTTTTTACAAATAATAAATTTCTAATAACTTAAAAGTGTAAATCAAAACTAGTCAAGCTAATAAGCTATCAAAAGCAATGGCCATCGCAAAAATACTAGAATCTACATTTGCTTGCTTGCATTAGAACCAAAAAAAACTTGAAATCTACATAAACAATAATTAACAGCTCATGGCAAATATTAGATACTAATTTTGTAATTTTGATTGGGAAAATTAGTATTTTTATGAATTTTATCCAATTTTCAATATAGATATATGTAAATATATAATTATATGAAATATATTCTTAGAAGAAGATCAAAAAAAACAAAAGTTGATATGAAAATTTGACTTACTTGAAGACAAGGACTCGATGAGGAAGAGGAACAGAGGAAGGGAAGTTGAAGTGGGCCACTAAAAATAAAGTCTACCAAATATATATCTTTTTTTTCTTTTTTTACGTGGATGGAATAAGATGATTGAAAGTTGAAACTAATATATGTATCACTAATTTTTTTTTAATTAATGAGGAGTCAATTGACTCCACACCCTTCAACGTGGATCCGCCCTTGAGTCATTGTTAATCAATAATTCACATATCTGAATTGCTTACTGTAAAAAACTAAATTGACGAAAAACCAAAAACTGAAGTCATTGTTAATCAATAATTGCAATATATAGATCCATCAACTTATAAAATCTATATTAACATTTTCCCAACAGTTTTGTCAAAGTGGTATTGAAGTTTGAAGGTATTTACAATCAATGCCATAATCATTAAAACATTTTTCAAAAAATTGAAAGATAAAATCAAAATATCCAAAAATAAGGTAGGTGAATTAAATATTCTCCTATCAATCCAGTATAAAGTTTCTAAATGATCTCTACCTCCTAGCCTAATAATATGCAAAACTAAACAAAATATGAGTTTAGCTCACCTTTCCCAAGTATCATCTTTATGTGTATTACTTCCATAAATATAAATTCTATATTCCATAACATAAGGTTTTTGTAATGCAAATATTTAAAGCCTAATCGCGGCGGAAGACACTATACTGGCAAATTTATATTTGTGAAGGTCATGCTTGGGATGGGCGCTCGGTTTTTCGGTTTGGTTTCGGTTCAGTTTTTTTGGTTTACAGTTTTTTAGGTTTTATAAAAATGGAACCATAAAAAAACCATATGTAATTCGGTTTGGTTACGGTTCGGTTTTTTCGGTTTATGGTTTTTCGGTTTCATCTGAAATGAAACCATATAAAAACCATATGTATCACAATTTGGTTCGGTTTCGGTTTGATTCTGGTTTTTAACGGTTATTTCATGCTTTTAAAAAATAAATAATTGATAAATAACTAAAAATAAGCATAAAAGTAATTATGAATATATATAGGTTAGGGAATAGAGACTTCGGTTAAGATTTTGTAATTCGATAGGTTAATAGGACATCAATAATTAAAGCCCAATAAAGAAAAATTTATTGATATTGTTATACAATATAAATTTATAAGCTTGAAAAAACTAATTAGTAATTATACCTAATTATCCTAAATTTTTATAAAAAACTAAAAAAAACTTTCGGTTTTACGGTTTTTAACCAGACCAAACCTAAACCAAATGGTTAATTAAAATGAAAACCAAACGGATTTTTAGATTTAACCATAACCAAACCAAACCATTTATTTCGGTTTGGTTCGGTTCGGTTTTTCGGATTTTGGTTTTTTTTCCCACCCCTAGTCATGCATTTAAAGTATGAAGTTAACTATCTTTTAACTTCTAATTATAGATTTTCTTTATATACAAATGTAGTAGTAAATTATCGATTTAGTATGAAGTTAAATCTTATGTTACCTATTTTAGTCTAAAATTTTAATGTTATTATCTATATAGATAATTAATTTTTATTAAAGGTTTAAAATATATTATTTAATAAATTTAAATTATTATGCAACGGGTTATGATTGATATTCTTATAAATTTAAAATGTCAATAATCCATCGCTATGCTACAACCATCGGTTTTATATACTAAAACATAATAATTTTATAAAGATATAATTTATATAGAAAATATAGGTCTACGGTGTACCGTTGAAAGACGGTCCTCACAATTAAATCTATCGAGATTACGGATTTTAGCAAAGTACGTCTGCGGTTGGCGGATTGTTCCGAAAACTAAAAATATATGATTAAAATAAATATATTATATATAAATAATATTTTTACATAGTTATGTATATATTATATGTGATAATGTGAGGAAATTTTATGTATACCAATTAAGATATTTACAAAATATCAATATTATAAGTTATTTATAATTTTTTTTTCTTTGTCATTAAATTGTTAAAAAATAATTAATATAAAATTTAGGTCGGTAACATGCTTAGGCATAACTTTAACAACTGCGGTCTTAGTGGGTTGACCCGCTGCAGTCCAAAAAAAAAAGAAATGTGTATCAACGTGTTTGACACCTCCATATACATGATTATTATAAACAAACAGATACAACTTAATAATATAAAAATATATTAATACTATAAATTAATTTATAACAAAAATAAATTATTGTGTTGAATACCGCAAATTAAATTGTAGAGTTAACAATCAAAATACAACTATACAAACTTAAACATCAAATAAAACATATAAAATTAACTAGCAATTACAACTTGAAATTTAATGAAAGAAATAATCCCGCAGTACAAGGGAGGTTAAAATCTGGTAGAAACTTAAAACTTAATATCGGACTAATCATCCCTTTAATTTGCGTATATACTTACACAGTCCATTCTCGCGCAACTTTCACGTAATCATTCCGGTCTTCCCGGTATAGTCTCGCCGCATGATTGCTAACCAAAAACGGTTCAACTTGGGTTCGATAAAATCCAACATATAGAAAGCAGTACCACATAGATGGTCAACGCCGATGACCATTATGATCTCAATTTGTCAACAAAAAATTCTCCTTTTTTTCGCTTATATTAGGATGAAAAATCTAGACACAATCAATAAAATAAAAAATAAAAGTAAACCGGAAAACCAAACATTACCGAACGATTACTTAAACCGGTAATCTAATATTTTGTTACCTTGGTCTTGAATGTGATTTTAGGTGGTTCAAAAGGATATTGGGTTGGGATGAGAACAAGGACGGCGAAGGTAACCAAGATCTTACGTGGGCCTTCAGGATGTGATCTTCTTCTTGAAATTCATTCTACAACCTTTTCACCGATGATTTTGAGACGGTGGCCGGAGATATTTTATCGGATTTCCTGGAGGTAAAGAATTTACGAACTTTTAAGTCTCGGAAAAAAATCATTTTGTAATATTTTTTTCTCCTCTATTTGTAATCTGTGTTTGAAAGAGAGAGTAACGGAGAGAGACTATGTTTTGCGCTAGATTATTGTAATTTTCCGCTGTTCGTTACTTCTCATATTTAATTTTATGTGTTTTATATATATAGTGTTTTGTCGAATCATTGCAAGAACTTTGAAGAGTTTTAAGAACACAATATAATGATGTATACGTTGAATGTTATTAACTTATTATTCTTCTACTGTCATCTGCCATTTACGTACGTTACAATTAACGAGTGAGTTTTGTTTAATTGAATAAAATTAAATCATTATATTAATAAAAGAAATTTGTTGTTGATTCCACGTCAATTATATTCATATCATATTACGAAGAACAAACTAACTAATTGTACGAGTTAAGAAAACCAATCAAAACATAATTTAGCTTGTAGTTGGCACAGCTAGCATATACTGTTTTTGTATCGGATAAGCAAAGTATAATTCTGTCTTTTTTTTTTCGTTAATTCTTCATCAGTTTATCGAGTAGCTAGTTTGTTGCAAACTTGCGATGATAAAAAAACCTTTAATAAAACTTTTAAGACGTGAAACTAAATTTTTAATCACTTAAGGAAGAAAATAGTAAGATAACAATATCAATATTTGAGAAGGATACACCAAATCTGTATGCTAAAAGAGGAAAGAAACATAACAATATTGTCTCTCATCTCCTGTATTATTTAAAGCTTCATAATCATCCATGTGTCCCTTACACAACAACAAAAATCCAATCTTTTAATATATAAATTCGAGTCCTTTAAAAAAAAAAAATATATATATATATATATATGAGTATATCTAAGAAATTAATGAAGGCTATAATTATGTATGTGACTCTTATTATGGTGTTCTTCACGTTTGCAACACTCAAGACCAATGCACAAGATATAATAATAAGTTATGACGCTCTCGGTCAAGATCATGCATGGGGATGTAGTCCAAAGTATCCTAATTTACCAGCTTGTCAGAAACAAAAGGTCAATCCCTAGTTTCAAACAATGGAGTTTAATCCGAAGTGTGTTTATATTTTTATGGTGTTAATGTGATGAGTGATCATTAATATGTATATGTATGTGTCATATATACATAAAGTTTTTATTAATATGAAATAAAAAGTATCACCAAGTACAAACACGTTAATGCTGGACGAGAAAGAAACACTCATATTTCGAAATTTTCTTCAGTTAGTCGCATCAATTGAATTGCTTACTCTATATAAAAAGCAATTAATTTTCAACAAGGTTTAGCAGCTCTTTAGTAAAGAGTCTTTACGTCCTTGAATACTAAATACATATATTAGTAATTAATCCAGTTTCTTGGTATCACACAACCTTACAGGCTTACACGACACTAAACTGACGAGAAACCAAAAACAGTAGTCATATATATGGATCCATCAACTAATAAAATATATAAATTAACTTAAGATCAAACTAATCCCCCCTTTGCGTACTTCACAGTCCATTCTCGTGCAACTTTCACGTAAGCATTCCGGTCTTTCCGGTACAGTCTCGCGGCATGATTCCTAACCAAAAACGGTTCAACCGGGTCCGATAAAATCGAACATATAGAAAGCAGTACCACATTGATGGTCAACGCGGATGACCACCCTGATCTCAATATATCAACAAAGATTTCTCCTCTTTGGCTTATATTAGGATGAAAAATCTGGACGCAGTAAAAAAAAAACGAAATTTTAAACCGGAAACCAAAAATTACCTAGCTATTACTTAAACCGGTTATCTGATTTTTGGTTACCTTGGTCTTGAATGTGATTTTGGGTGGTTCAAAAGGATATTGTGTTGGGATGTGAACGGAGAGGGCGAACACTCCTTTTTCATAAGGGCACCCCGGCGGGCCGTTGATGGTAGCTTCCCACCGGAAAACATTTTCCGGCGAAGGTAACCAAGAGCTTACGTGGGCCTTTAGGATGTAATCTTCTTCTTGAAATTCGTTCCACAATCTTTTCTCCGATAATTTTGAGACGGTGGCCGGAGATATTTTACCGGAGTTCCTGGAGGTAAAGAATCTACCAAACTTTAAGCCTCGGAAACAAATCATTTTCTTATCCTCTGTGTTTGAGAGATTAAACTTAAAGAGAAACGGATCAGAGAGAGACTATATATGTTTTGCTAGATTATAGTAATATTCCTCTCTTTGTTACTTGAGCTGATATTTATATTTTTCTTGAGTATTTCTTTTATTTACTTATACGACAGAAATTTACAAATGTATAATATAGTGCTTTGTCGAATCATGCATTTACAACAACTTTAAAGAGTTTTAAGAAAACAATGATGTATACGTTGAATGTTATTATTATTATTTTACAATATGCATGGTGGAATCTAGCTAGCTAGAAGAAAATTCAGGAAGTTTTTGTTTTTCACGTCAAAATTTCATAAAAATCAATAAACATTCATTTTGATTGGTTAAGAATAAAGGAGTCAAGACTTTCTTCTTAATATATTTTGTTTTCTTTTGTTTTAGTTGGTGACGTTTTGATAATGCATTGCGGAATTATTAAGTTCAAAAAAAGCATGTGCGAATCATCAACACGTTTTCATCTTTAAGTAAACACCAAAACAGAAACCTTGAACTGACACTTTACTATTAAATCTGATTAACCAATGTGATTACAATCTACGTATATAGTGATCTTAAAGAGAGCGACAGAGAAACAAGTATAAATAAAGCTGTGTATATGTATAATTTATGGCCTAGCTTTCATCCTTTGGAAGTAATTTGGTTATAGGGTGTCTAAAAATGAAATGCTATTTGTAGTATTCCGAGACCACTTATTGCTATCATTTAGACAATTTAGTTACAGCCAAAAGATCAAAATCATAGAGATAGTTTTATCGCTCATAAAGATATCAATAATTGAATTCATACTTAGCTTGGAGCAAATAATCAAAGATGTACGCGTTAACTTTAAATAATTTTGACGTGATTCAGTTGACGGTAGTCTATTATTTTACCAAAATTCCATTAAATGTAACAAAATTAATTTGCAATCGAAGATAATTTACTTGGAGCAAATAACAAGTTGTATTGGTGAAACTTTATAATTTTTATTTAAAACAAATAATGTAATACATGACATATGTACATATATATAGAAATTAATGATATCACTTTTCCTTCACATTTAAACACCATAAATTTAAAGTAAACATTTGGGTATAAACAATAAACGATACTGTTTTTATAATAAACAGAACTTGAAAGAAGTATAATTCCGCATATTTGAAACTAAGGATTGACCTTTTCTTTCTGACAAGCGGGTAAATTAGGATACTTTGGACTACATCCCCATGCATGATCTTGGGCGAGAGCGTCATAGCTTATTATCACTTCTTGTGCATTGGTCTTGAGTGTTGCAAATGTGAAGAACACCATAATAAGAGCCACATATATAATTATAGCCTTCATTAATTTCTTAGACATACCCATTTCTTTTTTTTCTTTTCTTTTTTGTTGATAGAATGATTGGATTCTTTTTTTCTTCTTCTTTAGTGTGAGGAACATGAAAGGATTATTATATTGAAGCTTTAAATAATCAAGGACATGGGAGACAATATTGTTAGTTTTTTTTTTTTAAAAAGAAGACAATATTGTTAGTTTCTTTGTTTTTTTAGCATATACAGATTTGGTGTATCCTTCTGAAACATTCATATATTGTTATTTTACTGGTTTTCTCGGTATACATATCATATTAGGCAGAGGAGATCGAGGAAACCAACTAATTTTACAAGTTAAGAAAACCAATTAAAACATATTTTGATTGTAATCGGAAAATGGCAAAGTAACATTCAGAAAAACAGAAGTATACTCTGCTTTTTTTTTTTCGTTAAAGTGTTTCAGTTTAATTTGTTCAACCTTTCATCGAATAGTTTGTTGCAAACTTGGGATGATAACAAGATTTTTAACTAAAACTTTTGATATCTCTTAAGACGTGAAACTAATTTTTAAATTACGTACGTAGTAAAATAACAATATCAATATTTTAGAAGGATACACCAAATCTGTATGCTAAAAAAAGAAAGAAACATAACAATAGAAATAGTAAAAAACCATATAGAAATAGTAAAAAACCATATATTTCTCTTATTACAAATACTAAATTTATAAGTGTGTATACGAATTACATCTGTACACCTACTAAATTGTACAAATAAAAAAAAAATGATATATATTTAAAATTATCAAACAAAATGCATATCAAATAATAAAAGAAAAAAACATAAAATTTTTATGTATCTAAAATTTTTTTATAAAAAAAAATTACAACAATTAGTATTTTAGTTATTAAAATTTATGGGTTATGTTTAAAAACAAAAATAAAATAAAAATAAAAAACAATAGAAAGAGAGGGAGAAATCGTGTGATACTGTGATGCATCATCACTCACATCTCAAATACAAAGCTCCATTTTTGTAATTTTCTCCTACTCCCTCTACCCCACTTCTTTCTCTATTACAAACCATCTCTATCTCACAAACCCTCTTTTTCCAATTATGCTAGTTTTACAATTATGTTGTAAAACGTACTAAAACAAAAACACACCCAACTATATAATGAGAATTGGCTGCTTTCCAGGTGATGTTCAAACTACACCAATCACGATAGAGTTGCAGCAATGATTCAGCTAATAGCCAAATACCTATATCGGTTGGTTTCCCTGAGCAAGGAGTACATCTAGGGGTTTGACTCTATAAAGTAACATGTCTGAAAATCATGTGTTCAACCCTGTGTCATAACAAAAAATAGAGAATAAGAGCTCTGCTCACCGGCCACCATCAAGTCACTGGCTTTCTCCATATGAGTCGTTTGCTCAGCCCAAAGAGACAGATCTTCCACTTCGGAATCAGAATAGTATTCCTCATCTTCATTTTCCTCCGATT